>NW_005434556.1:198997-215808 GCF_000315625.1 Guillardia theta CCMP2712
TGACTAGCCTGAGTGATCTCTGCGGCTGAATGTCAGTCGGCGGTCTGTAGGACCCCACCCTGTGTGATCCCCCTACTCCACCCCCTCTCTCAGCATACGGGTGTCTGAGTGGGAGGCCCTGCAGGAGCACGGGAGGGTGGGGTAGTCAGGTAGGCTTCTTCCCGCCTTTTTCTTCCCTCCCCTCCTACCCCCTGCCTTGCTACCCCTACCCCTCCCGCCTTCCGTCCTCCACCCGACGACGGCATGTTCGCGCTGCCCTGGACGGGAGACATGGCGAGAAGCTCCTCCAGCCCCTGCCGCGCTCGCAGCAAGAGACCGAGGGTCGAGGCCTCCGCAGGAGGAGGAGGAGCCCTCAAGGCATGGCCGCCTGCCGACACTGAGGAGGGAGAGGAAGGCAGGATACGGGAGGAAGCCGAGAGGGGGTCATGCAAGGAGAAGCGCAAAGAAGAGAAGAGCCAGGAGAGAGGGGAAGGCAGCGTCTGCCCCCACGGCCGTGTACGATCTCGATGCAAGGAGTGCGGGGGAGGCAGCTTCTGCCTCCACGGCCGGAGGCGATCTACATGCAAGGAGTGTGGGGGAGGCAGCATCTGTCCCCACGGCCGTATACGATCTGAATGCAAGGAGTGCGGGGGAGCCAGCATCTGCCCCCACGGCCGGAGGCGATCTCGATGCAAGGAGTGCGGGGGAGGCAGCTTCTGCCCCCACGGCCGCGTACGATCTCAATGCAAGGAGTGCGGGGGAGGCAGCATCTGCCCCCACGGCCGGAGGCGATCTCGATGCAAGGAGTGCGGGGGAGCAAGCATCTGCCCCCACGGCCGCATACGATCTCGATGCAAGGAGTGCGGGGGAGCCAGCATCTGCCCCCACGGCCGTCAGCGATCTGAATGCAAGGAGTGCGGGGGAGGCAGCGTCTGCCTCCACGGCCGCATACGATCTCGATGCAAGGAGTGCGGGGGAGGCAGCATCTGCCCCCACGGCCGTCAGCGATCTCGATGCAAGGAGTGCGGGGGAGGCAGCATCTGCCTCCACGGCCGGAGGCGATCTGAATGCAGGGAGTGCGGGGGAGCCAGCATCTGCCTTCACGGCCGTCAGCGATCTGGATGCAAGGAGTGCGGGGGAGCCAGCATCTGCCCCCACGGCCGCAGGCGATCTACATGCAAGGAGTGCGGGGGAGGCAGCATCTGCCCCCACGGCCGTATACGATCTGAATGCAAGGAGTGCGGGGGGGCCAGCATCTGCCCCCACGCCCGTGTACGATCTCGATGCAAGGAGTGCGGGGGAGGCAGCATCTGCCCCCACGTCCGTCAGCGATCTGAATGCAAGGAGTGCGGGGGAGCCAGCATCTGCCCCCACGGCCGCATCTGCCCCCACGGCTGTCAGAAAGCTGGATGCAAGGAGTGCGGGGGAGGCAGCTTTTGCCCCCACGGCCGCAGGCGCTCTGAATGCAAGGAGTGCGGGGGAGGCCGCTTCTGCCCCCACGGCCGGAGGCGATCTACATGCAAGGAGTGCGGGGGAGCCAGCATCTGCCCCCACGGCCGTCAGCGATCTGAATGCAAGGAGTGCGGGGGAGCCAGCATCTGCCCCCACGGCCGGAGGCGATCTACATGCAGGGAGTGCGGGGGAGGCAGCATCTGCCCCCACGGCCGCATACGATCTCGATGCAAGGAGTGCGGGGGAGGCAGCATCTGCCCCCACGGCCGCAGACGATCTCAATGCAAGGAGTGCGGGGGAGGCAGCATCTGCCCCCACGCCCGTATACTATCTCGATGCAAGGAGTGCGGGGGAGCCAGCGTCTGCCCCCACGGCCGCATACTATCTCGATGCAAGGAGTGCGGGGGAGGCAGCTTCTGCCCCCACGGCCGTAGACGAGGTACATGCAAGGAGTGCGGGGGAGCCAGCGTCTGCCCCCACGCCCGGAGGCGATCTACATGCAAGGAGTGCGGGGGATCCAGCATCTGCCCCCACGGCCGTATACGATATGGATGCAAGGAGTGCGGGGGAGGCAGCGTCTGCGTCCACGGCCGCAGACGATCTCAATGCAAGGAGTGTATCGCTGTGTCTGCGCTAGTATCTGGCGCGTGTGCGCAATGATCTGTCATGTACGTACAGGCTCTCACAACCCGGGCTCTTTAGACGGATCACTTGGCTGCAACTGGTCAGGTCTGCTGTCCTCACGCTCGTGGTAGGAGGTCGCACCACGAGGGCAGGTCAACATTCTTACCATCTTCCAGACCAAGTATCAAGAGGATCATCGGAGGAGCTTCGATGGTGAACCATCCGTGTTGTGGTACACCGGACCTTGGCTTACACCGCACTCCTAGAGTCCACGTGACAGAAGGAGACCTCCATGATCTGACGAGCAGCAGTAGCCTGCCCTGCTTGATACGGTCTAGTAAAAGCAAGTCCTGATTGATCTATCTTGTTTCTCCAAGGATGCGCGTGCAACATCACTCTCCGCTTCACCAGAGGCTCCTCTTGCTGCTGCTGCCCTTTGCGCGGTGTGTGCGACAGGCTCTCTTTCCTTTTCTCTTGTCTCTCTGTCTCTCTGCCTCTCTGCCTCATTGTCTGTGCTTCTTGTTGTCATGATGATGACGACGACGACGACGACGACGATGGTGGTGGTGGTGGTGGTGGTGGTGGTGGTGGTGGTGGTGGTGTTCAAAGGTCAAGAGAGGGTGGGGTAGTCGGGTAGAGGAGATCCACAAACTTCCTTCTTCCCGTCTTTTTGCACAAGTCCAACCCCAGCGACTCTGAAATGGGGGGAGCGAGTTCATCGCTGAGGCTGGTAGGCGCGCTGCCATCGGACACATTGAAGTAGGCTGGTGAGAAAATCAAATCCATCAACTTCTTTCCCTCACTTCTCACTTTGTCTCTGCCCGACTTTTCCTCGTTCTTTCCCCTCATGGCGCCTGAGTAGCAGCAACTCGTCTCTCTCCTCCCTTGTGGCAGGGAACGGCCGCCTGCTCCTGCTGTCGTCCAACCTCCTACGAGCTGGTGAGATGTCAAGTCACAGAGCCCCCCGGGGATGACAGTCTGTACAGTCGAGACAACTTCGATCATCTTCCACGATCTGCTCAAGACAAGCGAGTCCAAGGTAACGAGGAGCTTCTATTTCAGTCGCCCCTCCTCACCTCCCTCGCAGATCTTTCTTGTCTCAGAGCTCCAGGAGATCAGCAGGTTCTTGCATTCGTTCCCTCTCCCCCTCCGCCTCCTCCTCTATCTCCCCTTCCTCCCCTGCCCTCTCCCCCTCCTCCTCTCTCGGGTATCTGCTATCTCAATGTTGTTTTCCCGCTCTCCTCCTCTCCTCTTCCTCCTCTCTTCCCCCTCTCATCCCTGCGTCTGCAGGAACATGGATGCCATGTCGCTCTGTCTCCCGCACGAGGCTCCTCCTATCGTCCGCATCTCCGCCAGGGGGAAGGAGCTGCCAGCCAGCAAGCTCGACGCGACCCACAACAGGGGCAACAAGGGGATATGGCAGGACCCGCACCAGCGCATCGCCAGCTTCGCAGACCTCTGCTTCAGCAGCTCGTTAAGTCCCAGCCCCCCCGACGCGATCGTCGTTGGAGGACACTCTGCATGGTTCAAGACATTCTTCTCCAAGTACCTGGGCAGCAGCACCCAGCATGCCTGCACCAGGCAGAAGTTGTGCAATGCCGGCGTCGTCGCCTTCAAGCTGCAACGCGGGGAGATTGGAGGACGAGTCCTCTACCGCGTGAGGCCGGAAAGCATCCAGGTTGTGCACGGACACTTTGGCAGCAAGTACAAGGACGAGGAGGAGGAGGAGGAGAAGGAGAAGGAGAAGGAGGAGAAGGAGGAGGAGAGGAAGAAGCAGAAGGGGAAGAGGAAGGCTGGTTGACATTCTTCACTAAAGTACAGCGACAGCACACAGCACAGCTAATCGAATGCGATGTGCTCCTCCCAGATGGCCTTGCCCAGCCTCTCCTGCAGGATCAAGTGGCTGCTGTAGGGCGGGAGGTACCTGCAGACACTCCAGTCAGCCCCTCCTCCCCCCGCACCTCGAGCCTCAGCCTTACAAGTAGTTGGCGCAAGTGCGGCAGGTTGGAAGTTTCCTGTCCCAGTCTTCCATGTCCTTGCGGGAGGTGACTTGGGGGTGAACGATGATCGGGTTCTCCTCAGGCGGCATGCAGACGGAAGCTGTGACGAACTTGATGAAGGCGCGACGCTGCGGCATGTCCATGGCCTGCGCGTGCAGATCAGGAGGAGTAGGAGGAGTAGGAGTTGTAGGAGGAGGAGCGGGAGGATGTGGACGAGGAGGAGGAGGATGAGGAGAAACGATGAGGCGGAGGAGGAGAAAGGAGGGAGAGGAGTAGGGAGACTCAGAGTGGTCATGGGGTTAGCAATGACGGGGGGATCGCGATGCTTCACCAGCATCTCCTTCCTTAGCCAGTTGATCTGCTCCTTGTCCTCGGGCCACATGGGCCCAGGCCTCACGATCTTCTCCAGCTTGATCTCATCCCACTGCAGGTCGCTCCACCTGTGAGGGGTCAGGAGGAGACTGCGAACCCTCCCCCCTCCCGCCCCCTGTAGCCCCCACCAACCTCCTCTACCAATACCACCACCTCCTCCTCTACCACCTCTACCACCACCACCTCCTCCTCTACCACCACCACCTCCTCTACAACCACCATCACCACCACAACCTGTATCTCCTCCTCTTCCTCCTTCACCACCTCCACCTCCACCTCCACCTCCTCCTCCTCCTCCTCCTCCTCCTCCCTTACAGTTTCTGCTGCATCTCCTCAGGGCTGAAGACTGACAGCATCCTCCAAGGGAACACACAGCTGATCCCTCGCCTCACAGCCTCCACCTGCTCCTCCACCCGCAGCATCGACAGGCTGCTCCTCAGCTCCTCCTCCGCGTACGCCTGAAGGTTCGCCACGGTCACCTGCCAGCCGTCAGAACACACGGGAGGAGGAGGAGCGGCGCGAGCTACCGCTGAACCGTCTGCAAACTCCAGGTACTGCACTCTCTCCTCGATCTCCTCCAGCGTCTTCAAGTCGCCCTTGTCCCGCGCATGCTCTGGTTTCGACAGCACCGCGATCGCCTCCTGAGCCCAGAACATAATCTTCTCAAGGCTCTGGAAGCGCATTTCATCCACTCCCTTCAGCTGCAGGTGAGCAGGCAGTCAGTCCAGCAGTCAGCAGTCAGCAAGGCGAGGCTCACATCGGAGACGTCGACCGCCTGGCCGATGAGGAGCTTGTAGAAGGGCTTTGCGAGACACAGCCCGGGCATCTGCCTCTGCTGGATGGCCTTGCCGATGAAGAGGCCGATGAACTCGAAGTTACTGAGCATGGAGCTTCGTCTCTCGTTGTCCGCCGGCAGCTGCTCGGGGAACAGCCCCTCCTTGTGCTTCGTCTCTCGTTGTCCGCCGGCAGCTGCTCGGGGAACAGCCCCTCCTTGTTCGCCGCCCCGACATCCCGCCACAGCTGGGTGAACTCTTCCTCCCCCTCCTGACCTTCGATGATCGCCGCTACCTTCTCGTAGAACTTCCGGGTGGGACCAGAGCCATGTCCAGCCTCCCCCCGCCACGTCACGTCCAGAACCGTCTCCTTGGAGGCGTGCGCGTGGAGGATCTCCTTTGCCCATTCGATGAGCCTCGGCTTGTCCTCGTGGCCCTCCCGTCGGTGGTCGATTTCGATCGTCTCGCGCTGTAGCTCGGGGACTTTCTCACTGATGATGCTGCGGGAGGCAATGAGGAGGCGGGGGCTGTCCTTGAAGGGGTTTGCCCGCATGAGCTCGATCCCCGTCGTCTCCAGGCTCATCGCGTCATGGTCGACATCTAGGGACAGCAGCGCCCGACACACTCCCAGCGCGCTGGCGTAGAAGAATCGCTCCCGGACTGAGAACGGAACGAGGGCGTGCAGGTTGCAGAGGCCGAAGAGCCAGGGGATCTTGGTAAGAATGCCGCTTCCTACCGTCAGGGGGTCGTCGAGCTGCTTGCGGATGTGCAGACCGATGGACTGGCTGGATAGGTGCTCGCGCAGCATGAGGAGCCTCTTGTGGTAGCGGTGGGTGAGGAGGTCGTAGAGCTTGATGCAGTGGACAAGCTTCGAGTCCTTGAGGAACTCAAACTTTCTCTTCTCCTTGTCCGCCTGCGACCCTGAGGAGGTTGAAGTGGTTGAGCTGACGTCATGTGCGCCCGAGCTGGAGTCGGCGTGTGCTGAGTCAGCAGCGTCCTCCTCCGCTAGACCAGCAGCTTCCCCTGCCTTGGCAGCGTTCACCTCCTCCCCTTCACCGATGTCACGACTGTATCTGATAGTGAAGGTCTTCTCCCAGAATTTGTTCGGGTGGACGAAATGGGGCCTGTGGCTGTTTCGCCCCTGCCTTGTCTCCACGCTGCTTCTCTTGTCTTGCAAGGCTGCTTCCTCCTTCAGTGCTGACAAGCGGGTTATGGCCTCGAACAAGGTTTGCTCGTCCTCGAGGTCCACGGCAACACAACTCTGAGCCTGGGACGCCTCGGTGGCGCTCTTGCCCTTTGCCGCATCCTTCTCCTTCGCAGCACCAGGGGCCTTCCGTTCCATGGCCCTCTCCATCGTCGGGACCCTGTCCTCCGACGAATCGTCCGACGTCATTTGACCGATGGAGTCAGATTCTAGCTGGAGGAAGTCGATGAACGGTCTGTACCCATACCTTCCTTCCTTCCCTGGGATGATCTGCAGCTTCAGCGGGGGAGGCTCGAAGTCGCTGCCAGCAGCCGTTTGGCTGGTGGGCTGGTAACGGGGCTGAGAAGAACAGGCTGCCATGAACGCTTGGGTATCTCCACCTTCAAACATCTCCTCGTCCTCGTAGTCCTCGTCCTCCATGTCGCCTCTGTGCCTGCCGAACAAGTCGACCACGTTCTGCTCCTCCACGGGGTTCTGATCGACCTCGTTCTGGTTTAAGTTGATCCTCAGCGTTCTCTTCGCGCTCCCCCGGCTCGGCGTCTCCTTGTGCCAGGTGTTGAGCTCCGGGAGAGCTTCGAAGGACCTCTGTAGAGCTGGGCACATGCTGAGAGCCCGGCTCTCGCACTCAGCGAGGCTGCGCATGCGTTGAATGAGGAAGTGAGGGGTAGACTCGCTGTCATGGGCAAAGTTCTGCATAACAAACCGAACATCTCGTTGACTGGCTGCATCGTCGTTGCTCTTGTTCTTGGACGTCTTCATCAGGTTGATCAACTTCGCTCGCACGTCCGAGTTCAAGCACAAGGGCTCAGCCCGTAGCTCCACGCTGGAGAGATCCGGCAGGTCCTCGTCGGCCTTGGCCTTCTCGAAGCGCAGGAGGACCTTCTGCCTGAGGCATCGATAGCCCAGGTGGAAGAAGTCCGACTCGGGGATGACCAACGGCAGCAGTTGGGAGGACTCCATGGGCAGCTTATCACACGCTTGCCGAAGGAGCTGAACCAGGTTCGAGAGGAGCTCCGAATCGTCGAAGAGATCGCCAGGCTCGTCGATCTCGAAGATGGGATCAACGAAGGCTGCTGTGTTGGTAGCCAGGACTTCAAGGTACTCAGTCAGGAGGAGTGGGACGTCGGAGTTCATGAGCTCTTCCACGTAGACTCCGTCGTTGTTTTGCAGCAGCTGCTTCAGTTTCCAGCGAAGCTCTCGCTCCACCTCGTGCCTCGGCATCGTGGAGACAGACGAGCACTTGGAAGCATCGATGTGACTCCTCAGGAGGCCCGAGATCTCAGTCAACCTTGCCTTGACATGCTCGCAACACTTGCTGGTCTGCTCCATGCTGTCGCCCTCGAAGTACTGCGAGATGATGAACTTGGAGGCATTCTGGATGAGGTCAGAGTTTGTAGCCATCGGGGCCTGCACGTTGCCACCCAGGGGGCTCTTGTCCAACTGCGCCACCTTCCGCACTCTTGCTACCGCACCACAGCGAGTGATGGGCTCCTTGAAGACTTCGGGAGCATGCCTCATGATCGTGTCCATACATATAAGGGCTGAGATGTAGTTGGGCTGGTTCTTCCCATTGAGTCTGTTACGAAAGTCGCTCTTGTGCGACGACAGTTCACTCTCGTAGGTGCTCATGTCAATCAGCGAGATCAAGTTCTCCATGCCATTCATCAGAGCAGCTTTCGAGCAGTAAGGAAGAACTTTGGATAGGATGTACATCATATGCCGTTTGGTAGCAGTCTGGCCCTTTCCACTCTTCCCTTCAATAGGCTTCTTCAGCGCGTCCAGCAGGACCCGGCAGATATGCTCTGAGAAAGGAACTTGCAACTCAGGGTGTGAATCTGTGCAGGCGGTCTTCCTCTGAGTGAAGGACTCCTGAATGTCAGCATCTGACATGATGGTGTTGTATATGGAGACATGAGAGATCGACCCCAAGAACCCCGAGCATCGCTCTCCTTCCAAGTTCTCAGGGCACAGCCCTACCAAGATGTCGCCCTCGGGGTTGACCCGCACGCTCTCGGTGGGTTTCAGCTGAACGGACGACCTGAGAAATCCATCCACGAACAACCTGATCGACTTCGCCTTGGCGCAGTACACACAAGTCACCTCACACCACCTGCCAGTGTAGATTGAGATGTTTGCGTTGGCTGCAGGCTCACTGCAGAGTCCGGGGCCACATCGTAAGTATCCGTGAGACAAGAAGACCCCAAAGCCCTGCGCATTCCTTCTCGCTTCCCTGCCCTTGCCCTTTACTCCGAATGACAGCAAGCAAACTTTGGTGGGCGAGCTACAACAGACCTCCGCTGGTTTGAAACGGATCCTTACAGTGAACGAGCTGCTGTCAAAGTTCGACGGCATGGGGAAACGAAACCCAGGATTGTTCCTTCCAAAATTTCGTTGCCCCCCATCTTTCATGAAAACGAATTCTCGTTTTGCAGGGGATGACAGTTCAGACTCGAACATCTTGATAAGCTGGCACTGACGGGAGTAGAGGTCCGAAAACGAGTCGTGCTGCATGCTCTGAATACTTTGATACAGAGTTTCAATCGCATCGAGACCCTCTGAGTCCTGCCAAGACGAGTGATCAAGAGAACATCAATGCATATTCCGCCCGTTACCTTGAGAGCTGTGTTTGCTCCTTGAGACAACATCCAATCAACAATGTCCTTGCGACCTCGCTCAGTTGCCACGTTCAACGGAAGTTTTCCGTCTATCAAGGTGTTGAGATCCAGGCTGAGCTCAGTCATGATGGTCTGCAATATCTAGAAAAGGGAAAGTCATTTTCAGCAAACGCATGCACAAGCTGCAGAGGAAACAAGAACAGGAAAGGCAGACACCTGGACGTCTCTCTCGTCTGACATGCCTTCTTCTACAGCAGACAGATAATGCAGGAAGGATGAAGCGGTCAACCTGCGGATAATTAATCTTGAAGACGGCATGGTCCTTCTAAGATTTTGACTGGTTGCTTACTTCTTGTCTTGACTTTCACCATTTAAACGTATGACTTGTTCAAGGCCTTCAGCATCTTTCTGTTGCAACGCATAGGCCAAGGCATTGCTGTGAACTGGCTGCACATCGTATGCCTCTTCTGCACCCCATCTATACCTGAGGATGCATCACACCAGAGCCCTCCAATCATGCAAATGTCATACCCATTCCGACCACCAGCATCCCACTGCACACGAATCCAACCTTCTGCGCCCTTCTCCGTACCGCTGATGACAACACCTTCGCACCCTTGTCCACCATCTTGATCACCCCACTTCCAATCCTGACCCCTTCGAACTCGGGTCCCAGACAGCTGGAAATCACAGGTCAGGAGGCATCAGCAACAGCAAGACTTCAGTACAAGCTCTCTAACAGCCGCATCGGATGCTCGGCTTCCGGCACCAGAAGCCCCCTCTCCAAAGGCTTCATCAATAAAAAAATGTCTCCTCCTCATCCTTGGTCCATCATGCCTCGCAAGCTTTGTCCTCTGGAGTCTGTTCATTGCAAGTACATGTCATTACAAGCCGAAGAACCATGCACACTGAGACATGACACCGAGGCACTCTTGAAGATAAGATGGACTGACAGATCAACAACAGAGAGCGCACATACCTATGCATTCTGATTTCAAATTCAGCTCTTCTTTCTTGCAATTCCGCGAAAGATCTGCATGAAGTGGAACATGAGAGCTTGCCTCAAACTAGATTGATTCATCCACCTGTGCGGAATTTCATCATCATCAAAATCAAAGCCTTCTTTTATTTCTGAGTCATCCATGTTGTCATCTGAAGTATCGATGATCCCTTTGGACAAGTCTATTTCTCTGAATCTTGATGCATCTTTGTAAATCTTGGCATGTCCTTCCGTGATGCACCCTAGCAGGTCATCGACAAGAGACAGGATCCCCGTCATCCTTATCTGCGAGTAGGAGAAAATCAAGGAATTCAGATACAAAGGAGAACTAACTAGCTTGCAGACCTGCTTGCCATCTCCGTTCAAAGCAGTTTCTATAAACTCCAGTATCTTTGTTGGCACAGCGCTGTGCGAGGTGTGGCTTTCATCGACTAATCGTCTCAGAAGCTCACCAGGAAGTCAGCAAGCAACAACATGCACAGTGATGGGGTTCTACCTGATGTGAAAGGAGGCACATGGTGGACACAAGTCGAACTGCTAGACCAAATATCTTGGAGTGCTGGCAAGTTGCCAAGAGGTTCAAAAGTGCCGACAAGACTGATCCTCCCTCTGGTACGAAGCTGTCGAATACCATGCTGCGATTGCTTCGAGGAACAAGTATCAGATAGTTCAACATCAAGAATGTCTACCTTGGAGAAAGCTTGTCCAACGAGCGAAGAAATGCAGAGTACACAGTCAAGACCCCTTCAACCAAAGTTGGGTCGTTCCTCGACAACAGATGTCCAAGATCTTGTAGCGCTTTCGCGATCTCAAGGTAACACTTCAAGTCTGAAGATTTGATCGAGGACACGAAAAGGGGAAGTGAGCGTATGGCTGGATGCAGAGCCACTGGCGTAAGCTTTCCGCTAGCTCCAGGGAGCCCGGCGTTACCCTGAGCACAATTTTTCACAAACTTGCAAGATGTAAAGTTGGGAATCTTACCTGTGAGATGCTCACAAGACCATCGAACTCTCTGACAAACCCCAAAATACAATTAACCCCTTGAAGTCTAGTGATGGTATCCAATTTCGATGAGATCTGAATTGAAGTGTCAGAGTGACTGAGCGACTGGTGACATCCACCACACACCGCTTGAGTGCATAACTTCTCAAGAATCGCAAAGGTCTCTTTGACAAGTTCGCACACTAGGCTGTTCTTGTAGGACTCCTGGTTAAGGTTCGCAATTCGTGAAAGCTGGAATCACTGAGTCATAGTCCTGCACGAAACAGAACAAGCTGGTTCACCAGCTTTGGAAGGATCGGGCCTGTCTCCTTGGACATTCTATATCTGTCGCGATCGCGATCTTCCGCCATGGGAGGGCACTCGTCCAAACCACGATTCAAGAAGCACAGAGCTTGGTAAGGCACAGCGAACGAATCGCAGAACCTGCATCGCTCGGCGTGAATACTTGCAAGAGGGAGAAAGAGAGCAACTCTCACGGCAGGTCATCGGCAGCCAGTCTCCGTATATCATCAAGGAGCGGCAGAAAGTTCGACTTGAGAGCACCTTTAAATCCTCTGCCGCGTTTCGCACTTTCATTCTGTAATGAGATCTCACACGCTCAAGTCTGCCGCATAATGACTTGTGCGCTTCATACCTGCCAGCCCCAGTATTGATCTCCCAGATCGCGGAAGTAGTCGAGCAGTCGTTGTTGCTTCGCTTCATTGGAGTCATCGGACGAGAAATCCGTTTTATTGTCGGGCTCTGCTTCTTGCGGGCTGGTGAGGATGAGCAAGGCAGCGAAGTCATCGTTGTTCGTCTTCTTGAGAGCCGCCTGTTGAGCATGATTTCTCAGCGTCCCGAAGGAGAGCTCACGGATGAGGATACCTTTGCAGCCTCTCTCTCGAAGCCTTGCTGCACCAGCTGCCTCAGCAGCCCTTCTTGTACCCGAACATCGTTCTCTTGTCCCCCCTTCCATACTTCACCCTTCACGAGTGTCTGCAGTCTCTGCAGCCACATCTATCGCTTGACAGCCTGCCAGTGCTGATTCAAGCGCGGGTGCAGATTTCCTGAAAAGGGATCGATCAGAAAGATGCAAGAACAGCGAAATGTCAGTCAGAATACTGCATACTGTTGAAAAAACTGAAAGCCGATGTAAAAACACCTCTTTCAGCTGACACTAGCTCGTCAATCTCACAACACGCATACTCTAGATCATATTTAGTCGGCAGAATTGATTGCACAGGGTTGCAACGCAACCCTCTCAACCGTGACAAGACAACTCGTGAAAACTCGCGATGCCGTGTCACCGCAACCAGCACATCGCCGCATCTACATGACAGCGCTGATCCTGCTCCCATCACATCATCTTTGTCTTCTCAAACTGAGCATGATCAAGGCCTACATCCGCCACGGCCTTACACAGCCGTTCCCTGACAACCTGACAAGTTTCAGCTTTGTTCCTAGTGAACGACTCCCCATCTGCTCTCATTCTCGTATGCTGCTTCTCTCTTGTTCAATAGCTCCTGTCTCCTTCGTTCGACATCATCATCGTCGTCTTCTCCTCCCTTCTCATCTTCTCCCTGCTCCTGCTCCTGCTCCTGCTCCTGCTCCTCTTCCCCTCGTCTCCTCCGTGCATCACAGCGCAAAGCTGCCATAGGGAGACTCCCCTGCACCCCACCCCTACCCCACCAGAACCCCCCTTTGGTGGAGTATTATTACCTTATTAGGGTACCCAACCCCACAATTTTCCAGCATTTATTGACCCTACCCCTACTTTACTATCAAATGTACCCCATAAATCTACAGTCATTTATTATTTGATTCTACCCCTACCCTCTATTCTCTCCTCCTCACCCTGGTTCGTCCTCCCATGAACCTACCCTACCCCCTCCGTGTTAAAACCCTAGACCAGGTTTGCGAACATGTACCCCCTTATTCCCTTTTATGTACCCCACCATTCCCTTCCACCCACCTCTCCTCAGTGATCTGTTTTTACTACCTACCCCATCTGCACCCTGATGTGCCACCCCACCCCATCATGGCCCTGCAACACCCAGGAATTTGATCTGGACTACCCCTCCATAGAACACCGTTTGTACCCTCCTTTGACCAATGACCCTGGGGAAACAAGTCCCCCCCTCCAACCCACCCCTTTCGGTCCAGAAGACTCAACTGACCCCACCAGGTAATCTTGTAGACCATGACCCTAGCTCTCAAAACTTCTAAAAGTACCCCCTCAGAGTCCTCTTTATGTACCCCTAATGACACTACCCCCACCCCCCAGCGATCCCATTAATGTGCTCCTATGCGGACTACTTTTGAAGATCGGACGAATATACCCTGGGGTAGGGGTAGAAATTTAGTACCGGTACTAAAGTATCAATTTATGGGTTTAGAGATAGGGTAGGGGTAACATTTTAGGGGGTATATCCGATAGGGGGTTGTGTCCAACAAAATCTGAAATCACGAATCAAGGGGGTACTTTATTGGCTCGAAAGGAGGGGTGGAGAGACTTGTAGGTAGGGAGGGGTTAAAAAACACTTGGAAACAGGGGTACAGGTTTTATTGTAGACACTACGGGTGATTTTCCCTAAAGAACAGGGTGATTGTGTGAGGAGGGGGTAATCGGGGTTTATTGGGATCTTTTTCATGCCGGGGTGAGTTTGGACAGCGAGCGGGAGAGAGGGAGGAGGAGGAGGAGGAGGAGGAGGAGGAGGGAGGGGGGGAGAAGAGGAAGAAGTGGAGGGGGAGGGGGAAGAGGAGGTGGATCAGGAGGAGGAGCAGGAGGAGGAGCAGGAGGATCAAGAGGATCAGGAGGAGGATCAGGAGGAGGAGCAGGAGGAGCAGGAGGAGCGGGAGGAGCAGGAGGAGCAGGAGCAGGAGCAGGAGCAGGAGCAGGAGTAGGAGGGAGGGAGGTAAGGAAGTAGGTGAGTGTACGGAGAGAATGTGGAGAGCACGCTTTGTGATGGTTTCGATCACGAATGATCGTGGACGGAGCATTGCTTCTATTCCGTGATAGTCGAAACATGCACCCGAGAAGGAGGAGAAGAAGCAAGGACGATGAGTCATGATGTGATTGAGGAAATATATCCTGTCTTGCAGGAAAATCACAACGAGTTTCTTGAATTGTGGGAAAGAGTAACATGCAGTTCAGGTGCACGCAATGTACGCAGCAAAGAGCAGTTGTGAGGGAGGTCCGAGAAGATAGAAACCCTGAAACAAACACAAGGAACAGTCTTCCTGCGTAAAAGAGGGCCTCAAGATGAAAACACACGTCGTCCTCCTGATCATCATGGCGCAATCCTTTGTTGTCGGGGAGGGATACAGCCCAAAGATGGCAGATACTGAGGTCTGAAATCATTGAGCGTGCTGTTCCCTCCTGACTTCCTTGATGAAGGGCTCACTTGTGTGCTGTGGAGGCTCGCGATCTGCTGATGCAGCCAGTCGTCGAAGGGGCCCCTCCTTCCAGAAGCTGAGAGTCCTTGGAAGCGTTGAGGAAGGTGAAGGGGAACGAGCCACAATCGATCTTGTGCGAGGAAGGGGTGCAAAGATCCTCATGAGAGTCTCAGGCGACGTCTGGAGGGATCGGAGGATCGCTTGCGGCGCTTCTGCCGAGGGTTTACTTCGGATAAGAGGGGGAAAGCGGCAGAGGGGGCTAGACCAAGAGCAAAGCAGCATGGTGGATACAGTCAGCCCACGTCGAGAAAGGAGGAGCGCGAGGTAGACGTGTGTTTATGATGAACGTGTGCGGTGCGGAGGTCGATGCCTGAAGTGTTCCTTGCCAGGGACTCTAGCACAACCGTGAGGACTGAGTCTGAACTGGAAGAGCTCCCGCAATCAGGAGTGGAGGACATGGAGGGGTCGGGGTCTCTATCGCAGCCTTCGTCGGAGCTGAAGGCGAGGGTTGACGACAATCTGAAGCATCTGCTCAAGGCAAACCGCTTCCATGCATGTGCCCACCCTGCTGACCGCTGACTCGTCCCCGCAGGAAACGTCGGAGGAGCCTGCTGACTCTGAGGATATCCAAAGTATGCTGAGTCACAAAGGGCTGAAGAACATCTCTGCGCTGGAGAACTTCGTCGCACAAGCACAGATTGATCAAGACAAGCTGAACGAGCTTGAAGCGGAGTATGCCAAGTTAGAAGAGGCAGAGAAGCAGCAGATACAGAGGTGCGGATTATGAAGAAACGTCGGTCCCTGCTGACACCAACTTTCGTTGCCTGGTCCAACAGACCACAGAAGAGCAAGTTATACTTCCGTGAGAGCGACAGTACCACGGAGATGTTCGACAAGGCTGAGCGACTTCATGACATGATCCTTGCGGGTGAACCTGGAGGCGGCGAAAACGTCAGCGACTTTTCTATCAGCGAGTCGACGAGGTCGACAATGAGCAGGTACTCTCAGTGCTCTGTGTGCTCAGAGGTGCCGCAGCTCCTATGAGAAGGATGGCGTCAGAGTGCACGCGTACGACCGATCGATGCACAAGCTGAGCAAGATTCAGGTCTGATCAAGGGGAGGTGGCGTGACTTCCAGCTGACGCTTGTGTGGCCGTCAGAAACTGATCGACTATCTCATCGGGCTTCAGGAGAAGGTGGAGCCAGACACGGAGGACTTCCATCCCAAGATCCCTCAGCTGAAGGAGCTGAAGAGTTTTCTCCAAGAAGCCATGACCAAAGACATCGTGAGATTGACGACGCGAACCTTGCTCGTTGCTAGATGCTCCATGCTTCTCAGCTTGCCCTGCAATATGCCCATGTTGCTTCTTGAATCGCCTGCTCACTTCGTCCGTGGCAGAGCTTCCTTCACGACCCCCCCACCGATGCGCTTGACATGCTGAAAAAGAAGCCCCAGCACCCGCAGGAGGTTTCTCCTCCTTCCCCGTAGGCAAGCTGAGACCGTGACCAGGAGCAGCAGTTGTCAGAAGTAGATCATCTGCGCATATCGCACAAGTATGTCAAGGTGATACCGTCTTTCTCCCCATGGCTCGAGTGAGCTTGCCCGAAGAAACATCCCCTGGATATCCTCCTCATGAGCACCGCCAAGTTGGGACGAGTCAAGATGCTGAAAAGACTCGTCGAGCTCGGAGCTGACGTCAAGGTGCTGTTTGCTCTCACTCCCCTGTTGTTGGAAGCATCCTGTGTTGCTGCTGCTATCGTGACGACGACGACGACGACGACGACGACGACGATGTAGTTGTAGATGATGATGATGATGATGATGATGATGATGATGATGATGGAGATGTTGATGGAGATGTTGATTGCAACGACTACGACTACGACGGTGATTATGATTGTGATGCAGGCCCACAACCCACTGATGGGCAACTGGACTGCCCTGCACTCAGCTGCCGCCGAGGGGCATGACCGAGCCGGTCAGCGGTGAACCTCGTCCGTTGACGTCATGACCCTCCTGGTAGTCACGTTCCTCCTCGAGGCCGGCGCCGACCCCAACTTCAAGGAAGCATGTAGGACGCTTGCTGGATCGTTGCCGTCTATGTCGCCTCAGCTGAGATCCTGCTGCAGGCAGAGGGTTCACGGCGCTGCACTGCGCAGCATGCTTCGGGTTTGTGGATACGGTGGAGGTGAGAAGGGAGTGGAAGGGGTGGGAGGGTGGGGGAGGAGGAGGAGGAGAAGTGAAATGACGATCCTTGCTGTAGGCCCTCGCGGCAAATGGCGCAAACGTGAATGAAAGGTCGAGCTGGGAGGGAGGGAGGGAGGGAGGGGGACGGAGGGGACGGAGGCGATGGATAGAGGGAGGGAGGGAGGGAGGGAGGGAGGGAGGGAGGGAGGGAGGGCAGGGAGGGAGGGA
>NW_005434556.1:215908-223120 GCF_000315625.1 Guillardia theta CCMP2712
CCGTACACGAACTCCCTTTTATTCCTCCTGGTCCACTCACAGACCTACGCGCAAGGGTACCCGTTTTCTCCGAGGGAGGGAGGGAGAAGCGACACGGACCAGGCGGTTGTAAAGCAAGTAAGCAGGTGCAGCAGCGGGTGGACGCCTCTGGATTATTCATACTTCCTGCATTTCTCGGAGGTCGCTGGGGTCAGGCCGAGTCTCGTCCTTGTGTTCCTTTGACACGTTCGTGCTTCTCAAGGTTGGGATTGATGAGGGGGGAGACGAGGAGGAAGAGGATGAGGAGCAGGTCGAAAGGAAGAAACAATTCCTGGCCATGTTTGACCAGCTCGACGTCACACCCCACCAGAACGACACTGAGTGAGAGGCAGGGCAGGTTTCGTTCCTCAGCTCAGCTTCTGCTGTTGACAGGCTGCGACTCTTCGCCAAGAAGATCATTGAGTTGTCCCGCGAAAAAAGCAATCCGACCATCATAATGAGCCACATGGAGACTGCGAGAATACTGGGGGTACTCCCCTCCCCTGACTCCTCCTCCTCCTCGCTCCTAACCTTCACTACCTCCTGTCTCTCCTCTTCTTCTTTCTCGTTGTCCTTCTTTCGACTCCTCCGCTACCTCCTCCTCCACCTCCCCCTCTCCTCCTGCTCCTGCTCCTGCTCCTCTTGCTCCTCCTCTTGCTCCTCCTCCTCCTCCTCTTCCTTGGCCTCCTCCTGGCTCTCACGTTCTTGCCAGTCCGTCTACAACGCCAAGAGCACCATAGATTTGACCTTGTTCGACATGAAAAATACTATCAGGAAGAAGAAGGGCGACGATGAAGAGGAAGAAGCGAAAGCGGTGATTAGTGATTGTGACAACTCTCGGCCTGTTCACCATGAGAGAAGGCGATTCGCAAGGCTCTTGGGGAGGAGGAGGACGAACGTCAACAGGAAATCAAGAGGATGAAGCTTGAGGTAGGACGGGCTAGTCATCTGTTGGGTCCTGACTGGGAGTAGGAGCTGGGAAAGGCCGCTCTCACGTCGTTGGACGAGATCATGGGAGATCCGATATTGTCCTCGTCTTCTAGCATGCAGGAATAACTAGTGGATACCTACTCTCTCCCCCTCTTCCTCATTCCATCCGTCCGTCCAATCCCTCCCTCCCTCCCTCCCTCCCTCCCTCCCTCCACGCCTGGTCAAGTTCTCCTTTGAAGATCCCGTTTTCTCATCTTGCGCATCTGCTGGGGATGGGGGGGGGGCAGGGCCTGAAAGTTTGCAAGTACAAGTGACTTGTTCAAGAGAGAGTCTCAGCAGCAGCATGGACATGTTATGATGCGATCCTCAGAAATTTTGCTCAACATCAGGTTGATGTCATACAGCAACTCAAAGTTGACAGAGCCCAACTAGCAGCTCCATGGCAGCCAACGATCTGTCTTAACAAGATCCTTTGCTGCTGCTACGTGAACAGCAGACGCTGCTAACGGACCGTTTCCATCCCATCTCCCCCTCCCTCTGCCACACATTCCCCCACAACCTCCCGCACCTGACCCTCGTGTCTCGCTGCTGTACCACAAGAGCTGTCGCTTGTTTGCGTGACCGTGGGTCATCCCCAACAAGTCTCAAGCAGCGAAGTGCCGAACGTGCCTCCTCCTCCATCTCCTCCTCTGCTTCCCCCACGGACACCACTTCTCCTCCTCCTCTTCCGCCTTCCCCAACAAGGTATCGACGTACAGTGTTAGACATAAATCTCATCGTTGCCCTCCGATGAATCCGCTACTCTGATCCTTGAGAGGCAACAGACCCTTGATAGACCTCTATGACGTATCGCACACAGTCATGTGTCACTAGTGTACTAACTAGTATCACTAGTATTCCAACTCGCAACCCATGTATGCTATCAGTATGATGATGACATGTATCAGTATGATGATGACGTGTATCAGTATGATGATGACGTGTATCAGTATGATGATGACGTGTATCAGTATGATGATGACGTGTATCAGTATGATGATGACGTGTATCAGTATGATGATGACGTGTATCAGTATGATGATGACGTGTATCAGTATGATGATGACGTGTATCAGTATGATGATGACGTGTATCAGTATGATGATGACGTGTATCAGTATGATGATGACGTGTATCAGTATGATGATGACGTGTATCAGTATGATGATGACGTGTATCAGTATGATGATGACGTGTATCAGTATGATGATGACGTGTATCAGTATGATGATGACGTGTATTGTTGTTTCGTAACGGACTCAAGCTGTCAACAGCCTCCCCTGCACCTCCTGACTGACGTACCAGTCGTTCCTGCCGTCGCTGTGGTAGAACGAGTAGCCGTTGGCGGTCAGCAGCCTTCGGATGAGGCTGTTCTTGGTGACGTTGTGGGTGGTAGCCTGCAGGAAGGAACCAGGAGGCGTCACAGGAGGCCAAGGAGACAGTCAAAGTCTTCACCACCCACCTCTGCTGCGATCACCCCGAACTTGACGCTGCTGTAGTCGATCGACTCGAGCACCTCAAGCTCCCCTCCCTCCACGTCGACAGTCAGCAGGTCGACCTGCTCCACCCGGAGGAACCGCAGAATCGCCGACAGCGGCAGGCAGAGCATCTTGTGCATTGACTGAGTCTTGTGCCAGTACCGAAGAAAGGAGGGGGCCATGAACTCGTAGATGCCGCGCACTGCGGGCCCTCCCGATGTCATGTAGTGAACCTCCCGTTCCTCCTTGCAGATCGCCGCATGCACCAGCACCTGGTCCGGCCTGTTCTTGACGAGCTGCCTGAAGTTGTCAGGATCGGCCTCGATCAAGATCCCCCGCCATCCCATGGCACGCTCGAAGTAGAAGGAGTTGGAGTAGGTCGACCCATCAAGGGCCCCGAGCTCCAGGAAAGTTCCGCTGCTGCTGTTGCGGAAGAAGTGGGACCAGGCGAAGCGGTCCTCTCCTGACTGGCTGCGGGAGAAGGAGGGGAGGAAGGAGGCGGAGGGCCGGGGCTGCCGCTGCCCCGCGGCCATGTCCTTGGATGCCAAGGAAGACGTATGTCGGGGAAAGATCCAGTGCAGAGGTATTGACATGCTGTTGCTGTTGCTCGTTGTTGAACCTTTCTCACTGACAGACTGTGCTTGCGGGAGAGGGCGAGGAGGACCAGTATGCCTCTGATCAGCCCTCAGCCTCTTGGAAGCTGTCTCCTGGGGTTGAAGGCTCTTGGCTTCGGCTCTCCGCTGAGAGATTTCCCCTCCATCCCACGGCCTTGAGAAACTGATCCAGCAGACAACTCCAATGACCGACAGGGCAACGAGGATAGCTGTCTTGTCAACCATCTCTTGGATGTCAAACCTCCCCTGATCTCTCGCTTGTCCTGACCCTGTCCTGACTCTGATACAATCCTACTCTACCCTATCCTACCTTAACAGGCTTCTTGACATCCTGACATGCTGTAGTCCTGTCCACGTACCTGTGGTGATCAGACTGCTGCTGCTGCTGTTGCTGCTGCTGCTGCTGCTGCTGCTGCTGCTACTGCTGCTGCTGCTGCTGCTGCTGCTGCTGCTACTGCTGCTTCCTAGCCTAGCGGCGCATGTTTGGCCTGATCATCCGATGACTGTCGGGAGGGTACTGAGTTGCCACTACCCACCCCACCTATCATTGAAACTTGAATCCAGGGTTTTTAACTATAGTACCCCATCATTGACTACAAACTACCCCTGTATTCTACAGGGAATCGATCCAACCACCCCCTCCCAAGACGTGCCACACAGCAACCCATAGCCTGCCAGTCACTGATAGTACGATTTGGGGAATCACCTGAATCGCCGGGAAAATTTATGAAATTATTTCTGTATATTTGAAATATACAAACAATCTTTTGCAGGCTCACCTAATTTTTTAATAACATTATATCATCAGAAGTATTTTAAAATATAAATTTCTACTGGTATGTCATGCATATTTATGATTTTTATATCTATACAAGGTATTTTCCGATAGCTTCATTCTTCATACAAATATAGTAATTATTTTAGTAAAAGCAATATCTTTTTAAAATGTACTATATATACTGAAGTTACTTTTAAAATTCTTCTGGTTCTTCCAACAATTGTATCAATCTCATGTAAAAGTAGTTTTTACCCTAGTGATATCTAAAACAATTATTGGGGACCATGCAGGAAGCAGGGAGAGACAGAGGTTACAGGCAGTTGGGGAGGAGGGAGGAGGGAGGAGGAGGGAGGGAGAAGAGGAGGAGAAGCATGTAAAGAACAAGGCAAGAACAGACGGGATGGATGCAGACAGGAAGGAGGAGGAGGAGAGTTGAACGCATGATCCCGCATTCCAAGGTGGGAAAGTGAAGGGCAGAGCATGAGGGAGCGGTAGGAAGAGAGGGCTGGGGGAGAAGGTGAAAGCGGAGATTTGTCGGGTAGAGAAGATCTTCCAGGAAGGGTGGAGACAGGATCGATGATGAGATGCTGAAAGTTGGTGATATGAAAATCAGGAGTCCCACGATGTAGCTGGGGAGTGGGGGCGAGGGCCAGGGACAAACAGGAGCGTTCATTGCAATCTGGTACAAATACAAGGAGAAGGAGAGAATTTCGTATGTTGGTTGCAGTAGTTGACATGGTTGATAAGGTTGGAAGAGGTGCAGGAGCGAGCAAAATAGAAGATGTGAGAAGAGTTGCTTTCAGTGACATTTGGGAGAAGTTTTGTCGAGGGAAGCAGGTCGAAACGTGGAGTTGTGAATGTGCATCTTGCTTGCGAGAAGGTTGTGTTGTTGAGAAGATGAGGAGAGGACATGAAGCAGAGGGACATGTGAAGTCAGGAGGAGGCAGCAGATCAAGTAAGGGTCGTTGCGAGAGCAGTCGACTTACATGAGCTGAACTTTGAGTATCACGATCTTCCTATGTCAAGACATTCATCCATGATCTCGGACATGTTCTGTTGTTGACATGTGTTGCAGCAAACCACTCTAAACTCTTCGCACTCCTCTCAACATCTCCCACCATGAGTTATATGTTACCGCACCTTGACAGCGGCTATGCCGTTGATCAAGCCATCCTCAGCGAAGAGGACCGTGTTGTAATCATCAGATTCGGGCATGACTGGGATCCGGTGACCTTGTTGCTCTTTTACTGTCTCCTCCTGCTCCTGCTCCTGCTCCTGCTCCTGCTTCCCGACTTCTGACCTCCTGGTGACCTCAAGCTTGATAGGCCTGCATGAAGATGGACGAAACTCTTTATCACGTTGCTGACAAAATCAAGAACTTTGCAGTCATGTTCGTCCCTCCCCCTTCTGCTCCTGCTCCTGTTTCTCCTCTTCCTCCTACCTCCTGCTCCTGCTCCTGCCCCTTCCCCTGCTCCTGCTCATTGTCCTCCTCCTCTCACTCTGTCTACTCCAGTTACCTCGTGGACATCACGGAGGTCCCAGACTTCAACACCATGTACGAGTTGTACGACCCAGTCACCGTCATGTTCTTCTTCAGGTGAGAGTAGGAGGAGTTTGACAGCCGCGTGCCCTAAGCCTTCTTGCTAGGAACAAGCACATCATGATCGATCTGGGAACGGGAAACAACAACAAGATTAACTGGGCTCTACAGGACAAGCAGGAGTTCATCGACATTGTTGAGGTGGTGTATCGAGGAGCGAGGAAGGGCCGCGGTCTGGTGGTTTCGCCCAAGGACTACTCCACCAAGTACAAATACTAAGACAAGACAAGGACCAGAGGAGAAGAAGAGGAGAGAGGAGGAGGAGAGGAGGAGAGAGCATGCAAGGACTTTGGACTTGTTGCCCTGAGAGTTTTGCGCTCTCTGGTTTTGTCAGGAGATTTTCGAGCTTGAACTCTCACCCTAATACTGATTGCTTGCCTGACAATAAAGAAGAGAACCTGTTGGATTATGAAGCATGTTGGTGGAGGCAAAGAGCATAAGAGTCAGGGAGGGAATCGGCAAGGGACTTGCCAGGTGGGATGGCAGATGAATGGAGAACAAGACCAGCATGACAGACACACATACAAGATGTTCAACGAGAGCATGAAGACGCACACGTGTCTGAAGCAGCAGCAAAGAAAAAAATTCACCCAGAGAGTTTCATTCAAGTTATTTCACTAGATTTGACAAGTTCAGAATACAATTATTTACACAGCAGGCAAACGACCAAGTCTGCTCATCATCCCGAATGGATGTTAACAAAGACAACTCTCTCTCTCTCTCTCTCTTCTCTCCTCACTCACACAGCCTGCGCCGCTCCTCGCTCCCTTGCCTCCTTCTTCACATGCTCCCCTCCATCCCCCGTGAGCCACACGTGCGTCTCCTCATCCCACCCGTCCACACTGAGCGACTCCGTCGGCAGCTTCAAGTCCCGTGCCTCTTTGATGTCCTTGAGCGGCACAGAGTCGCAGCTCGACGGGCTGTCTTCGTCTACTCTGCCCAGCTGTACCGTGTCCTCGTGGTCCCCGTCAGCCGGCACGTGGCTGCGGATATCGCCATGGTCCATCACGCTGAAGAATTCGCTATCCATGAGCTCGTGCCCAAAGTGATCGTGCTCGTTGTCGACATCGAACTTGGGCCGGCTCGCCGGATCGTGCTCGAGCGCTCCTGTCTCAAGGAGCTGGTCGCCCTTGAGGGAGAGATGCACGGGCGCCTGGGGAGACGAGTGAGAAACCAGCGACAGGAGGAGGAAGAGAGCAGTGGAGAGGAGAGAGCAGTGGAGAGGAGAGCAGGAGAGGGAGAAGAGGTGCAAGATTCTCGTCACCTGATTTCGCTCGTGATCATTGTGTGAGTTAGTCACTGACGCCAAGGCCGACGCGATCCTGAGGTCAGCGTCGCTCACGGAGACTCCGCCATGGTGGTCACGGTTGCGAAGGTGGGAAGGAGACATGTTCGGAAGAACCAACTACAAGCATGTCAGACGAAGTTTAGCAGGAGGCAAGGAGGGAAGAGAGGTGGTGGTGGTAGTAGAGGAGGAGGAGGAGGAGGAGGGGGGGGGGGGGGGGGGGGGTTCGTCGTAACCTGAAGGGCGAATGATATTTTTTTTATGTTGTTTTGAAGTGGGTCCGTAGAGGAGCTAGCTTTGCCGACGAGTCTCCGAGATTCACTGTTGTTGGGGGTTGGGGTGTATTACCAAAATCACTTCCCTAATACTTTTTTTTGTCGATGGATTGTGAATGTACCGGGATGTATGAATATCATTCATCACAAGGGCGCGACATAAGGTCTGTACTCTACTATCCCTTGCTCTCTCAC
>NW_005434556.1:223220-226402 GCF_000315625.1 Guillardia theta CCMP2712
GGGTTCGTCTAACCGTCATCTTGACAAGTCCGTTCTTGTCCTTCTCAAGGATGCCCTTCATCAAGGCCCCGTTGACCTTCACCTCAGCTGTAGTCGACCTGCAGGTTTCCGTGTCGTCCAGGTGCCCCTCCATGGAGATGGCGTCGTCGAGGTGGCTGCTGTCCCACCCGACCCCGTGGCTCATGATGTGATCGTCCATGACGGCATGGCTACTCATTGGGTCGGCACCATCGGCGAAGATGTCTGAGAAGGACATGAGCCAGGAAGGAGAGAACAAGACGAGGGGTAGGAGCGACGAGGGAGGAGGCAGCAGCGAGAGAGCGGGAGGAGGAGAGGGAACAGCGAGGAGCAGGACTCACCGTGTTCGTTGGAGATGTTGGTCAGGGGCTCATCGGGAGGGGTGGGGATGCCGGACATTTCCTTGGAGAACGGCCAGATGTTCTTGCCTGTGGGTGACCCTCCCTTGCTGCCGAGCAGCACCGAAGACGCCGCGAACTTGTTCAAAGCCGAGCTCGTCTTCTTCTTGGGCCTCGAGACCTTGGGCTCCCCGTCCTGCATCGGGCACTCCGACGTCGCCGGGCTCGACACGCCGTCCGCGCCTCCCGGGTGGTTGGGGTCTTTGAGCCCGTAGGTGAACGCTACTTGCATCTTCTCCTTCTTCAGCTCGTCTGCTCTCGCTCTCAGCGCCGCTGCGTCCTCGGGCCCGTTCCCAGCCCCATTCTCTGCCTTGGCGATCTTCTTGTCAAGAGACTTCAGCTGGAGGAGCAGGAGTGAGGAGGGGAAGGAGCACAGAGAGCCCACAACGGACCTTCCTGTACGGCCAACGCGTGATCCCATGCTGTCTGCACAGCTTCTTCAGAGAGGTCAGGCAGATCCCGAGCTCCTTAGCGACTGTTTTCTCCGGGAGGTGCAAATACTGTGTCAGCTCCTCCATACTAACCATCCGGTGGGTTGGCATCTTTTAAAAGAGTTGGGTTACAGACTTCGCGCCTCCCTCAGCTTTCCTTGACAATGTTCCACTTCAACGTTCACAACCGAGACAACTGCCGAGACAAACGTCAGAACCCCATACACCACCATCGCATCGAATGTAAGTAAAGTAACTCTGGGAAATCAGTTTTGCAGAGTGTCAAACAACAATTCATGAGCGGAACGCCGCTGGAAACAACAGCAGCATGACAAAACTGTACATGCTGTCTACAACCGTCACGACTTCATACAAGCCGCATGACACCCGATTTACCAAAGCTCTCCTCCCCTTGCAATCCAGATACACCTCAAAATCTACAGTATACGAGGTCGATCGCAACACTCTTGCTCCGTCTCTCCCTCCTTTTAACTTTTCCTGCCCTTTCTTGTCTCATCTACCGACGAATCATTGCTGTCCGAAACCTCTCCTCTCCTCCATCTACGAAGGTCCACGACTTGCTAGATGCTGGTCCACGTATTTCTTGCCTACAACTGACGTGATCAACTCCATCAACACACCAACAAGGGAAGACATGCCTCCTGTAGGGTGTAGATACACCTAGGATAACCCATCATACCTACCATCTTCCGCATACCCCACTCTGCCTACAGAACTATTTCGGGACGCTCCGGATCGTTCGAGATTCCCAGGCGCATGACGACGCTCTCGGGCCGGATTACAGGCGCTAAGTCCTTGTACAGGTTTCGAAGAGTGCCAACAGATCGTATCCTGAAACTGCTCCCTTCCTCTCCCTTTCTAACGTAAGACCCATGGAGATCCCACTCCGTACCCTGTCTTGTCGTCTTGAGTCGTTGACTTGACTGGGAAGACCCTTTGCTTCGAACTTTCTTTCCTCGGCCATTCTATATCCCTTCTTGCTTTCTCATCCCTGCTCGCATTGTCTCGCCATTCCTCTTCCTCCTCTCCACTCCTTCCTCCTCTGCTCCACTTTCGGCACCTCCGCCGCTGCCATTATTATCATTTCCGGTACCTCCCAGGCCACTACCCCCCGCAAGAATCTGCGACCCCTACCCCCTCTTCCGACCATACCCTACCCATCAACGACAGAATGCACCCCCTTCAACAATGCCACCTACTCCCTTTTATACCTTAATTTGTACTAAAAAGTAGGGGTACTGCTTATCAATACCTACCCACCCATTTCCTGGGAATGACCTGATGGAGTCAAATCATGCTATTTGGGGGTAATTTGTGGAAGAAGGAGGGGTGGGGGTAAGGCGTCCCTTGAGTAAGGGAGCGGCCGCACCGAAGAGTCAAAGTGGCTCTTCGCAAACACCCACCCAACCCCCATGAAGTCATATAATTAGTACCATGTGATAGAAACTTAATATAAAAGTAAGATTCAGGACTTCGTACCATTCCATTACAAAATGTCGAAATATTTGACTTTTTGTACAATATAGTTCAAATAATCAATCAAGAAACGAAACTTGCGACAAATTATGTACCGTATAATTGACTAACTTAATCATGGGGGGTGGAATATCCACCCTGTAGCAGCCCCCGACGTGATGTGTTTAGAACTGTCAGACCGAACGATCCCGTTTTCGAATGTTTCAAATGCGGATCGAGTGACTACCGGTACTTATTACATGTGAAAGGGGGTGGGGTTATTTTGCTAGGGGGTGCAAGTCCGAATCACCCCCGTACAACTCTTTGTGGTGCTGACAAAGAGGGGTGGGGGTGGTCATTCTAAAATCTCCCCAAGGGTGATTCTTCTGGAAAACAGAGGAGAGAGATGGGGTGGGTGGGGCTGATTGATATGAATTTGTTAGGGGTAGGGGTGGTCAATCCAGGGCGTCGCAAAAACTTGGGAAAGTGGAGTGGTAGGAAGGAAGGAGGGTGGGTAGTTGTCGGATCGATGACACTCCTGGAGGAAGGGGAATGGTAGGGTCCTCGTTGAATCTTTGGGGTAGTACCCGTGGGTACGTCGAGGGTGGAAGAATGTCCTGGATTTTCATTCAGAAAGGGGGTACTGTGTAACTGAATTTGATAAAAAAAAAGGGGGTCCTTGTACAGAGTGGGGGGTGGGGTGGTTTAAGAGCAGGTAAACCGAGAAAGGGGGTGCAGTGAGGGGTAGGGGTCATAATGATGTGTCTCCGACCAGCAAAATATGAACTTAAAAACTACTTTTAACTTTTCGAATTTAAAACAATTTTATCACTGTCCATTGGAAAAAGGAACCAAGTTG
>NW_005434555.1:0-6180 GCF_000315625.1 Guillardia theta CCMP2712
CCCAAGTACCTTCTCTAAGCTCGTTGAAGACTCGTCAAAGCTGTGCAGGTTGTCGATCCCTCTACATCGCTGTAGGACCCGGAAGCACAAGGGATGCAACTTGGCCCCCAGCGCCTTGCGCCCGATGTGTTGGCAGGAGGGCTTTCATCGTAGAAGCCTGCCTGGCACTTGCACTCCCATATGTAAGAGCTGCCTGCAGCAGAGACAGTGTGGGCTGGGCACTCGGCACACACTGTAGAGCCGGTACCATTGCTGTAGCTTCCCTCCGCGCAACGGCGGCAGTCCGGCCCAGCTGCAAGAGAGGAAGCGATGGTAGCGTTGCTGCCCTGCGTCGACGACCTCGCTGCCGCTTCAGCATCGTAGAAGCCAGCCTCGCACACGCAGTCTGACCGAGACGAGCTGCCCTGCACGGAGGTGGAGTGGATGGGGCAGGTCGCACAGCCCGTGGCGCCTCCTCCAAGATATGCCGACGAGCTCCCGCTGCAGTTCCCCCCGCACGACGCAGCTCGTGATCCATTGCTGTATGTGCCTGAAGGGCATACTGAGCACCTCTCAAGCCCCCTTTCCGGCTTGTAGTACCCCGGCGGACACATCATACATGTCGTGTATCCAGGAGATGCTGACGTCTCTTGAAACGTTTGTGAATGGTTGTCCAGGCTCGCACTGATCCCTGCTAAAAGTGTAAAGTTCCTCAGCGCCAGCATATAGCCTGCATCGCATCCGCACTCGCTCGCCGAGGGGCAGCCCAAGCAGCCTCCCAGCGCTGATTTCAACCCTGATATACTGCACTCGCACGACTCGACGCTTGCTGCGCCTGCCGACGACGACGAGTGCGGGGGACAGGTCGTGCAGCTTGTCGATCCGCCCATGGACGAGTAAGATCCTCCCGGACACACCGCACACTCCTCGTTGCCTGGTCCCGCCTTGTAGGTGCCTGGCTTGCACGGATCGCAGCCGTAGCGATCGAGCGGCTGCTGCCCCCTTGCGGAGATGTTGGAAGCGCTGCCAGGCGTGAAGCCTGGTAAGCATTGACATGCAGCGATGGATGTGCTCTGCGCAGGGGAGCTTTGATGGCTCCCGCAGCTCTTGCAATACGTCGCCCCGACTACGTCATTGTAGGATCCTGCTGGACACCCGTGACAGCCAGTAGATCCATTCAGACCGCTCACGAAGCCCATGGTGCACTTACAGTCGTCTACGCTGGAGGAGCCCGGTGCTGACTCCATGTCATCCGGACAGTGTTGACAGAACGTCAGCCGGCTTTCGTTGTTGTATGTACCCCCTGGACAGGCTAGGCAAGCCCCGCTCTTAGGGTCCATGTACTTGCCGCTCGTGCAACGACAATCAAGGATGCTTGCGCTGCCTGTAAGCCTCGAGGTCATGCCTTCGGGGCAAGCTGTGCAGGTTGTCGATCCCTCTACATCGCTGTAGGACCCGGAAGCACAAGGGATGCAACTTGGCCCCCAGCGCCTTGCGCCCGATGTGTTGGCAGGAGGGCTTTCATCGTAGAAGCCTGCCTGGCACTTGCACTCCCATATGTAAGAGCTGCCTGCAGCAGAGACAGTGTGGGCTGGGCACTCGGCACACACTGTAGAGCCGGTACCATTGCTGTAGCTTCCCTCCGCGCAACGGCGGCAGTCCGGCCCAGCTGCAAGAGAGGAAGCGATGGTAGCGTTGCTGCCCTGCGTCGACGACCTCGCTGCCGCTTCAGCATCGTAGAAGCCAGCCTCGCACACGCAGTCTGACCGAGACGAGCTGCCCTGCACGGAGGTGGAGTGGATGGGGCAGGTCGCACAGCCCGTGGCGCCTCCTCCAAGATATGCCGACGAGCTCCCGCTGCAGTTCCCCCCGCACGACGCAGCTCGTGATCCATTGCTGTATGTGCCTGAAGGGCATACTGAGCACCTCTCAAGCCCCCTTTCCGGCTTGTAGTACCCCGGCGGACACATCATACATGTCGTGTATCCAGGAGACGCAGTGCTTGTGCCTTGATTTCCGTAAATCTATGTCAAGGCTCGTGTTGTTATCAATACGCATATAGCCTGCATCGCATCCGCACTCGCTCGCCGAGGGGCAGCCCAAGCAGCCTCCCAGCGCTGATTTCAACCCTGATATACTGCACTCGCACGACTCGACGCTTGCTGCGCCTGCCGACGACGACGAGTGCGGGGGACAGGTCGTGCAGCTTGTCGATCCGCCCATGGACGAGTAAGATCCTCCCGGACACATCGCACACTCCTCGTTGCCTGGTCCCGCCTTGTAGGTGCCTGGCTTGCACGGATCGCAGCCGTAGCGATCGAGCGGCTGCTGCCCCCTTGCGGAGATGTTGGAAGCGCTGCCAGGCGTGAAGCCTGGTAAGCATTGACATGCAGCGATGGATGTGCTCTGCGCAGGGGAGCTTTGATGGCTCCCGCAGCTCTTGCAATACGTCGCCCCGACTACGTCATTGTAGGATCCTGCTGGACACCCGTGACAGCCAGTAGATCCATTCAGACCGCTCACGAAGCCCATGGTGCACTTACAGTCGTCTACGCTGGAGGAGCCCGGTGCTGACTCCATGTCATCCGGACAGTGTTGACAGAACGTCAGCCGGCTTTCGTTGTTGTATGTACCCCCTGGACAGGCTAGGCAAGCCCCGCTCTTAGGGTCCATGTACTTGCCGCTCGTGCAACGACAATCAAGGATGCTTGCGCTGCCTGTAAGCCTCGAGGTCATGCCTTCGGGGCAAGCTGTGCAGGTTGTCGATCCCTCTACATCGCTGTAGGACCCGGAAGCACAAGGGATGCAACTTGGCCCCCAGCGCCTTGCGCCCGATGTGTTGGCAGGAGGGCTTTCATCGTAGAAGCCTGCCTGGCACTTGCACTCCCATATGTAAGAGCTGCCTGCAGCAGAGACAGTGTGGGCTGGGCACTCGGCACACACTGTAGAGCCGGTACCATTGCTGTAGCTTCCCTCCGCGCAACGGCGGCAGTCCGGCCCAGCTGCAAGAGAGGAAGCGATGGTAGCGTTGCTGCCCTGCGTCGACGACCTCGCTGCCGCTTCAGCATCGTAGAAGCCAGCCTCGCACACGCAGTCTGACCGAGACGAGCTGCCCTGCACGGAGGTGGAGTGGATGGGGCAGGTCGCACAGCCCGTGGCGCCTCCTCCAAGATATGCCGACGAGCTCCCGCTGCAGTTCCCCCCGCACGACGCAGCTCGTGATCCATTGCTGTATGTGCCTGAAGGGCATACTGAGCACCTCTCAAGCCCCCTTTCCGGCTTGTAGTACCCCGGCGGACACATCATACATGTCGTGTATCCAGGAGATGCTGACGTCTCTTGAAACGTTTGTGAATGGTTGTCCAGGCTCGCATTGATCCCTGCTAAAAGTGTAAAGTTCCTCAGCGCCAGCATATAGCCTGCATCGCATCCGCACTCGCTCGCCGAGGGGCAGCCCAAGCAGCCTCCCAGCGCTGATTTCAACCCTGATATACTGCACTCGCACGACTCGACGCTTGCTGCGCCTGCCGACGACGACGAGTGCGGGGGACAGGTCGTGCAGCTTGTCGATCCGCCCATGGACGAGTAAGATCCTCCCGGACACACCGCACACTCCTCGTTGCCTGGTCCCGCCTTGTAGGTGCCTGGCTTGCACGGATCGCAGCCGTAGCGATCGAGCGGCTGCTGCCCCCTTGCGGAGATGTTGGAAGCGCTGCCAGGCGTGAAGCCTGGTAAGCATTGACATGCAGCGATGGATGTGCTCTGCGCAGGGGAGCTTTGATGGCTCCCGCAGCTCTTGCAATACGTCGCCCCGACTACGTCATTGTAGGATCCTGCTGGACACCCTTGACAGCCAGTAGATCCATTCAGACCGCTCACGAAGCCCATGGTGCACTTACAGTCGTCTACGCTGGAGGAGCCCGGTGCTGACTCCATGTCATCCGGACAGTGTTGACAGAACGTCAGCCGGCTTTCGTTGTTGTATGTACCCCCTGGACAGGCTAGGCAAGCCCCGCTCTTAGGGTCCATGTACTTGCCGCTCGTGCAACGACAATCAAGGATGCTTGCGCTGCCTGTAAGCCTCGAGGTCATGCCTTCGGGGCAAGCTGTGCAGGTTGTCGATCCCTCTACATCGCTGTAGGACCCGGAAGCACAAGGGATGCAACTTGGCCCCCAGCGCCTTGCGCCCGATGTGTTGGCAGGAGGGCTTTCATCGTAGAAGCCTGCCTGGCACTTGCACTCCCATATGTAAGAGCTGCCTGCAGCAGAGACAGTGTGGGCTGGGCACTCGGCACACACTGTAGAGCCGGTACCATTGCTGTAGCTTCCCTCCGCGCAACGGCGGCAGTCCGGCCCAGCTGCAAGAGAGGAAGCGATGGTAGCGTTGCTGCCCTGCGTCGACGACCTCGCTGCCGCTTCAGCATCGTAGAAGCCAGCCTCGCACACGCAGTCTGACCGAGACGAGCTGCCCTGCACGGAGGTGGAGTGGATGGGGCAGGTCGCACAGCCCGTGGCGCCTCCTCCAAGATATGCCGATGAGCTCCCGCTGCAGTTCCCCCCGCACGACGCAGCTCGTGATCCATTGCTGTATGTGCCTGAAGGGCATACTGAGCACCTCTCAAGCCCCCTTTCCGGCTTGTAGTACCCCGGCGGACACATCATACATGTCGTGTATCCAGGAGATGCTGACGTCTCTTGAAACGTTTGTGAATGGTTGTCCAGGCTCGCATTGATCCCTGCTAAAAGTGTAAAGTTCCTCAGCGCCAGCATATAGCCTGCATCGCATCCGCACTCGCTCGCCGAGGGGCAGCCCAAGCAGCCTCCCAGCGCTGATTTCAACCCTGATATACTGCACTCGCACGACTCGACGCTTGCTGCGCCTGCCGACGACGACGAGTGCGGGGGACAGGTCGTGCAGCTTGTCGATCCGCCCATGGACGAGTAAGATCCTCCCGGACACACCGCACACTCCTCGTTGCCTGGTCCCGCCTTGTAGGTGCCTGGCTTGCACGGATCGCAGCCGTAGCGATCGAGCGGCTGCTGCCCCCTTGCGGAGATGTTGGAAGCGCTGCCAGGCGTGAAGCCTAGTAAGCATTGACATGCAGCGATGGATGTGCTCTGCGCAGGGGAGCTTTGATGGCTCCCGCAGCTCTTGCAATACGTCGCCCCGACTACGTCATTGTAGGATCCTGCTGGACACCCGTGACAGCCAGTAGATCCATTCAGACCGCTCACGAAGCCCATGGTGCACTTACAGTCGTCTACGCTGGAGGAGCCCGGTGCTGACTCCATGTCATCCGGACAGTGTTGACAGAACGTCAGCCGGCTTTCGTTGTTGTATGTACCCCCTGGACAGGCTAGGCAAGCCCCGCTCTTAGGGTCCATGTACTTGCCGCTCGTGCAACGACAATCAAGGATGCTTGCGCTGCCTGTAAGCCTCGAGGTCATGCCTTCGGGGCAAGCTGTGCAGGTTGTCGATCCCTCTACATCGCTGTAGGACCCGGAAGCACAAGGGATGCAACTTGGCCCCCAGCGCCTTGCGCCCGATGTGTTGGCAGGAGGGCTTTCATCGTAGAAGCCTGCCTGGCACTTGCACTCCCATATGTAAGAGCTGCCTGCAGCAGAGACAGTGTGGGCTGGGCACTCGGCACACACTGTAGAGCCGGTACCATTGCTGTAGCTTCCCTCCGCGCAACGGCGGCAGTCCGGCCCAGCTGCAAGAGAGGAAGCGATGGTAGCGTTGCTGCCCTGCGTCGACGACCTCGCTGCCGCTTCAGCATCGTAGAAGCCAGCCTTGCACTCGCAAACAATACTCGATATTTTGCTCGTAAAATCCAGATGGCAAGTTTTGTTGCATGTTGAAATATTTTCAGCAAAAAGACAATCAGCAAGCGAGTCACATCGAGCACCAAAAAACCCAGAGAAGCACCTGCAAAACGATTCAAACCATGAAGCAAAACGATCCACAACCGGGCTCTCTCCTCTCGTGCTCTCCCTTCCCTCCCCGTCCTCCTTCCTGGCTCTCTCCTCTCCCCCGCCCTACCTGCACGAGCCGTCCCTCCCCCGACACCGCCCGTGTCCGCTGCAGTTGACCTTGGCTATGCACCCTCCCTCGCACTCGCCTCCGTATCGGTTTCTCCTGCACGCCTCGCACCTCGTCCCCGCGAGTCCTCCGTAGCACTCGCACCGCCCTTGCAAGCA
>NW_005434555.1:6280-73864 GCF_000315625.1 Guillardia theta CCMP2712
GCCCGCTATCCTCTCCCCCGCAGTCGGCGTCCGTCTGGCATGTTCCCTCGCGTCCTGCCGTCGCGTTCGCCGGCTCGGAGCAGTTCTGTCCCGTGTAGCCCCCGAAGCACCTGCCCACGCCCTTCCCGTCAGCCCCTCCTCTCCTCCCTCCTGTCTATCTCCCCTCTCCTACTACCATCCCCGTCTCTGCCGCCCTGCCCCTCTGCCGCCCTGCCCCTCCTGTCTCCCGGCGCCCGCTCGCCCCTCTTCTCCCCCTGGCTCTTTCCTCTCGTGCTCTCCCTTCCCTCCCCGTCCTCCCTCCCGGCTCTCTCCTCTCCCCCGCCCTACCTGCACGAGCCGTCCCATCCCCGACACCGCCCGTGTCCGCTGCAGTTGACCTTGGCTATGCACCCTCCCTCGCACTCGCCTCCGTATCGGTTTCTCCTGCACGCCTCGCACCTCGTCCCCGCGAGTCCTCCGTAGCACTCGCACCGCCCTTGCAAGCATCGCCCGCTATCCTCTCCCCCGCAGTCGGCGTCCGTCTGGCATGTTCCCTCGCGTCCTGCCGTCGCGTTCGCCGGCTCGGAGCAGTTCTGTCCCGTGTAGCCCCCGAAGCACCTGCCCACGCCCTTCCCGTCAGCCCCTCCTCTCCTCCCTCCTGTCTATCTCCCCTCTCCTACTACCATCCCCGTCTCTGCCGCCCTCCCCCTTGCCGCCCTGCCCCTCCTGTCTCCCGGCGCCCGCTCGCCCCTCTTCTCCCCCTGGCTCTTTCCTCTCGTGCTCTCCCTTGCTCCCCCGTCCTCCCTCCCGGCTCTCTCCTCTCCCCCGCCCTACCTGCACGAGCCGTCCCATCCCCGACACCGCCCGTGTCCGCTGCAGTTGACCTTGGCTATGCACCCTCCCTCGCACTCGCCTCCGTATCGGTTTCTCCTGCACGCCTCGCACCTCGTCCCCGCGAGTCCTCCGTAGCACTCGCACCGCCCTTGCAAGCATCGCCCGCTATCCTCTCCCCCGCAGTCGGCGTCCGTCTGGCATGTTCCCTCGCGTCCTGCCGTCGCGTTCGCCGGCTCGGAGCAGTTCTGTCCCGTGTAGCCCCCGAAGCACCTGCCCACGCCCTTCCCGTCAGCCCCTCCTCTCCTCCCTCCTGTCTACATCCCTCCTCCCGGCTCTCTCCTCTACCCCGCCCTACCTGCACGAGCCGTCCCATCCCCGACACCGCCCGTGTCCGCTGCAGTTGACCTTGGCTATGCACCCTCCCTCGCACTCGCCTCCGTATCGGTTTCTCCTGCACGCCTCGCACCTCGTCCCCGCGAGTCCTCCATAGCACTGGCATTGGTTGTTGAGGCATAACTGTCCTACTGTTTCATTACAGTCTTGGTCGGTATTGCATGATAAAGTATATGATCTCAATTGGAAGCGGCTGGATCGGAAATCCTTTTCGTTGGGGAGTTTTTTTCTCATGAGTGTGGTTTGTTTTAAAGAGATTATTGTTGACAGGATGGAAGTATTTGATGTTGACAAGATGGATGTGTTTGAGGTGGACATGATGGTTGCGTTTCTGGAAGGGGGTAGGGACATTTCAGCAGAACAGGCCTGCAGCAGGAGGACGAAGACTATGCTTCCCATCGCCCTCCTGTGCTCGCGTCTTGCCATGTCAACAACGCGGCGTATGATGTGAAATTCTAATTCAATAATGTTGGCTGAATTGCTAGTCACCTGGTAGCTTATTCGCCAGAGTCCACCCTTCTTTGAAAAGCTTTAAATGCCACACTAATCAGTCTGTTGGCTCCTTGAAATCCTCGTGCTGAGCAGCCGGAGTTTCATAATAACACGCCATTTACAGATGGAATAGTCAATACAAGGGGTCTTGCTGAAGAGAAATTGCATTTCTTGTGGGTAGGGGTATACCCCTACCTACCCAGCAATGGATTTCATTACCCCACCAATATCTACTACCCTTCAAATTCCCTTGTATATTACCCGTACACATTGGTTTGCCCCCCCTGCTCCCGACCACCACCTGCACTGTTGTGACGCTTTTCAACAGTGAATGAACAACAATAACTAAAACTTTGTACGGTACTAGTACTGATTTTTAACTTAATTTTGAGTAAACTGTACGGGATTAGGCCGAGCGCGCACGTGACGGCACTAGCTAGAGGTTATGCTGAGTCAACCGAGTCGCTGAGACTCGGACCGGGAACCGAGTTTACTCAAAGTTAACTTAAGTTAAAATCAGTAGGGGACAATCATTGAGTCGGGATCTTTTAAAATCAGTACGAGGACAATCATTGAGTCGGGATCTTTTAGTACGAGGACAATCATTTAAAATCAGTACGAGGACAATCATTGAGTCGGGATCTTTTAAAATCAGTACGAGGACAATCATTGAGTCGGGATCTTTTAAAATCAGTACGAGGACAATCACTGGGATCTTGTAAAATCAGTACTAGGACAATCATTGAGTCAGGATCTTGTAAAATCAGTACGAGGACAATCACTGGGATCTTGTAAAATCAGTACGAGGACAATCATTTAAAATCAGTACGAGGACAATCATTGAGTCGGGATCTTGTAAAATCAGTACGAGGACAATCACCGTGGCACTGGGATCTTGTAAAATCAGTACGAGGACAATCATTTAAAATCAGCACGAGGACAATCCGATCATTGACTCAGGATCTTGTAAAATCAGTACGAGGACAATCATTTAAAATCAGTACGAGGACAATCATTTAAAATCAGTACGAGGACAATCATTTAAAATCAGTACGAGGACAATCACTGAGTCACCGTACCGTACATCTCGGGCCTTCCGAGGCTGCAGTGCCTCGAGAAGCCGCGGCGTCTCAGTGAACGCCGAGACCAAGGTCTGCTCGGGCAACTGGTGGATGCCGGGCACTGACGTGCAGGACTCCTGTGTTGGCTCCAACACTGTGACAGCAACATACCTCTTCGGGCTATGGTTTCCCTGCTGTTCAAGAAATCAGCTGCCTTTCCTTGTTCATAACTTCTTATGGGCAACGTTTCATGAGGCAATGCTGAATTGAGAGTTCTTGCAGATATTTGATTCAGAGGAGACAACAGAGTAGAGGAGACATCTGAGCGATGCTCAATTCAGCAGAGGGAATGGTGAAATGCCATTGATGAATCAAACTATCGGAAAGATTTCGGGAACGCCTCAAATGTGGTGAATCTCGTGTCGTCTTTCTTGGTTCCTGATCAGACCCAGCTTATTGACAGAATCCCAACCCCTCAAGCTAAGGCAGGTACAACTCTTGCGAGAATGACGTCTAAGGCAAGGATTTGCACCCTGCTCAGATACAAAGAAATATGTTTCATGGGGCCACTCTCAGTTGCCAAGCAGAAAGACACGCTGAGTACCGTAAGTTACAACATTAGCTTCGTTTCCTTCATTACAATTCAGCAAAAGCGGACGACAGCTGAAGTCCAAGAGTCTCTGCCACGCCCTTAAGTCCCTGTGATAGTCATTCAGTTCCCTCCCTCTCTGCTGACATCGGCTCACCCCGTACTTGGATCGCACTGCATCGGCCAGACCCCGGAAGCCAGACGCTCGCATGGCAGCATAGGATGGCATCGTGTCTGGTGAGCAGAGAGCCTCTGCCAGCTCGAGCACCTGTATCCAGCGCGTGAGATGCTTGCCATGCATGGAGAAAGAGTGCGTGAGATGCTGATAATTGTTATGCGTGGAGAGACAGTGCGTGAGGATCCAGAAAACAAGAGAAAATTGCCTAAAGAGACAAGAAGAAAGAAGAAGAGGAGAAGAATGAGGTACCGCTTGGCGAACGTGACTGAACTTGTTCCAGTGCGACGGATCGTTGACAACGCCATGACCTATGGCAGCGCTCCGAGTGGAATGATGGATCTACGAGTTCTTCTGTCAGCTCCTTGAGATGCTTGCAGAAGCATCACCTGCATCGACAGCCTCGTTGCCACCGCCTCGATCCCCCCGTGATAGTGCATGACGGCGTCAGCAACCTACTGCAGATCAGGGCAACCAGGACGCGCGAGCCCAACTCACTCCGCTCATCCCTGCCGCCCTCAGATCCGCTTCTGATGGCATGCAACCATGTCTCCCCCGCTGAAGAAACAACCCTCACACTCTGACCAGGCAAAAGGTGACAGGATGAGGAGATATGACAAAGGGAGAGTGAAGGAAGAGACTGCACCTGTGCCGCAAGCCACTCGGCTGCTTCTTCGACGAGACTGATGTCCTCATACTTCCTGAAGTCTTTGCCTGTGAGACGAGGAGGAGGAGGATGATAGTTGGCGCTGCTGGGACGATGAGTGCTTTGCGTTCGAGTCCTCCTCTCCTCATCCCAGAAAGGTTTTCCCCCGCCGTCAGCATGCGACGACTGAAGGTTGGAATTTCTGCTCCTCACCAGCGCCCCTGCAAGGTTTCCCGCAACTGCCTGCCCTCCCAAGGCCAAGGATCCTCCGTCCGGTCGCCCCCCCGCTCGTCTCCTTGGCTTCCCAGCTGCAGGACGGAATTCATCATACACCATCCGGGGGCGGGCCGAGCTGCCACGCAGCTGGGCTGTCTGCTGGCGGAAGACATCCATTTGCTGATGGAGCTGCCCCTGCAAGGTATGGGCATCGCCGTATACCCGGACCTGAGAAGAGACAGTCCTAGCGTCCACGTTGGAGAGCTTCGCCACTGATTGCATCCCTGCTGTCACCTCCGCACTGGCTGCCTTTACCTTGAGTTACTTTCTGAAGCGAGACAGGGGCAGGCAACAGTGGATTCGAGCAAGAAAAGAGGCGCAGATAGATGGAGAGATCAGAGTGAGAAGCAGTGGAGTGAGACACGCAGAACAGACGATTTGAGATGAGGGATCGCGAGAGTCGGTGCTCAGGAGGAATCTTGTTACCTGCAATGAATTTCGCAGTCTTTCAAGCTCAGAGTGCAGGATGTCTCTTTCTTCTCTCAGCGTTGCTATTGCATGCTCACTCCGAGCTACCGCATCTTCCAGCTGCATCCTTAAACTTGCCACCTCAGATTTATAACCTTGCGCCTCCCCATGGAACCTGTATAATCCTCAGTCATACTGAAACACTTTTCTCCTTCCGGTCCTCCTCGTCCTTCACCTCCACTTACTTCTCTGCTCTTCCCTCCGACTCTCCCAACTTGATGTTCAGCTGCTGCACATCTGCCTCGAGCCGCTTGTTGATTGCCTTGCATGCCTCCGTCTCCGCCTTCATCTCTTCATACTTGGGTCGCAAAATCTCAAGCTCCCTAATGAATTAGTGATGCGTCAATGAAAGATCAGTGAGTACTAAAACTGGAAGGAGATGGGGAGGGGGTCAATGAAAGAAAAAAAGAAGGATAGAGAAACAGGAGGGTGGGAAGTAGAATCGAGATGGATGAAAGAGAAGAGGCAAAATTTGAAGGGAAGAGCGAGACGAGCGAAAATTTGGAGGACCCAGGTAAGAGGAAGAGGCGAGGAGGAGCACAATAGAGAAGCGAACCGAAGAATGCGGTCTCTTTCATCTTGGATCTGCTTGAAGCCATTGGCTGAATTGTTTCCATTCATCCCGGCGCTTTTTAAGGCAACAAGCTCGTATCGCATCCTCTCGTAGTCCTTCTTCATCGCTTCTAGGTCCTTCATCGAGTCTCGCAGCACCTCCAGCTCCTTCTGTAGTTTCTCGTTCTCGTTCATGTACATCTTTCCACGTGACTCTGACTGTTTAAAATTTCAGCTCGTGCACTCGAATTGCCCGATTGCCCCCCTTCAATCGGTCTTCCCCATGTTGCCCACTTCCTCCCTCCCCTGCCTCTGCTCCCCTCCTCCCTCCTTCCTATCTCTCTTCTATCCCTCACCTCCCCGTAAGCCTTTCGCAAGTCGTTGATGGTTGTTTCAAAGGTGTCGGTGCTCTCGTGCAGGCTTCGTAGCGTCTCGTCCTTCTTCTTTCTCGCGTCATCGAGTTGAATCTGAAGTGACTTCACTTCCGCCAGCGCCTGCCAGCCCCATGTCAGTGGAGAGAAAGCTCTTCTGAACATACGTGCCTCCTCTCCTCGCATCTTCCACTCCTCCTCTGATCGTCGGCATTGGCGAACTTCGACTAACAACGTGGAGGACTGTTTCTCGAGTCTCTGTACCGCTGCTGTTTGTACAGCAAGAGAAGCCTCCGCGCTGCTCAGAGTCTTTCCCAGCTCATCTCTCTCCTCCTCCAGCCGCTCAACAGTCTTGTGAAGCTGGTCGATTTTCTCTTTACGTGAGCTAATCTCGTCCTCCATCCTAGTTCTAATGGCAAGTATTTCTCTCTTCCACGAGTTCTCTTTCTCTTCCCAGCTCTCGAGCGCCCTGTAGCCGTCTCTATTCCTCTGCTTCTCCTCCGTAAGCTCTGCCTCGAGTCTCTGACGCAGCAAGTGAGCTCAAGCAATCGAAAATCTGCGAGCATGTGTAGAAGAGGAGCAGGACGCAGTGGACAAAGAGGCAAAGGAGCCAGAAAGAAGTTGGGACCAGCGAAGGTTTTACCTGCACAGCGGCTGTCTGCACGGCCAGAGTTGCCTCAGCACTCTGAAGAGACTCGCGCATCAGCTGCCACTCAACTTGCAGCCTGTCTCGTTCTGCTTGCAGAGACTTGACGCTCGAGGCCTTCGTCGATTCCCACGATTCGCTTTTCGATCTCCATGCCAACAGCTCTGAAAAACACGAAGTCTCACTACCATCCATCTCCCACTCTGCCTCCTCCTCTCCAATCGCTTCGCCTTGCTCTCAATTTGTCAGGATACTACATACCTGCCGAGAAAGCTTCTGCCTTAGCTCTCCAATTGTCCGCCTCCTGCTTAGACTCTCTCAGACTTCGCTCCTTTCCGTTCAGTTTATCCTCTAGCTCGTCCAGCCGCTCAATCGCTGCTTGTTGAGTAGCAATTTTCTCTGCGTCCAGCAGTCTCAATCTGTTGTACTCGTTGTTCTGTGCCTTAAGCTGCATCAGTTGTTCGCGCATCGATTCGATGTCCCCCGACCCGCTTAGCTGTTCTAGCTTGAGTCGATATTCCTCACACTTACTTCGCCATTCGTTTTGAGATTCTCTCACTTGTCGAAGCTCTTCGGTCAGCTGCTTGATCTGCGCGTTGCTCTTCTCCACCAGCTCTGTCTGAACTTTCAACGCAATCTCCGACGCCTCCTCCGATTGACGGCTGACCCGGAGGTCTTCATAACACTTTCCAAGCTCATCTTCCAGTCGGTCTGATCTCTGAGCACTCTCGTTCATGACAGCAGAGGCTTCTGACAGCATGTGTCGCAGGGTGTGCAGTTCCGCCATGACGACAGCCTGCCCTGCACCCTGCAACCCTGACCCTGCCCCTACACTGGTGCTTCCGTCTCCTCTCAGGTAGATCTGGACTTGGTCGGCGACCCTGCCGCCAGCATCGAGAGGCTTGTGGGGTCGCATATCTTGTCCTACACCATGTCTGCCCCTCATCTGCTGCTCTAACTCTTTTGCCTGCGCCTCCAGGCCCTCGAACCTCCTCCTCCTCCCACCGCCTTCCATGCCCGATTCCCAACGGATCATAACCCCTACCACCCCTTTGTTTTCACGACCAGGTACTCTGATATGACAAGTAAGGGTTTGTGACGGTAGCACAAGTACCCCCCTACCCCTTTCAACCGACTTTGAAAGCGAGTAACCACGTCCCCCCTCTGACCAGTAAAATCCTGATGCGGGCCTGGACTGCGACAAATATTTTTCTCTAAGAATCGCAGGTCAGAACTCTTCACAAATCCTGCAGGTTTCATTCATGCATTGCGACGCCCGAGCAGGGGCAGGGCAGCAGGCGGGGGAGGGAGAGAGGAGGAGGAGGAGGAGGAAGTTGCTATAAAGGTGGTAGCCTGTCAAATGTGCCCTATGGACACTCTGCTAACAAGCAACACGTACCTTTACGTATCTTCTGTATCCAGTTTCCTTGAATGAGTCGGATCAGGAAGCGAAGATGGCTGGGTGTTCTGCTCCTGCTGGGCATGGCGGCTGGATCGTTAGAGATGTGGTCAACTTTGAACGACATGCCTCTTCAGGAAGAATTCACAATACTCGAATTTCGTGCTCCTTCTCACATCTTGACGGGAAGAAGTTGAACCTTGTGTTTTTGTTTCTGGTTACAAGTTTTCTCGATCCTTGCAGCTGCCTGCATGTCGAACGAGGCATTTTCAGCCGGAACAATCCATCGGGTGGAGCAGAAAGTCTGCTAAAGACGAGGCGAATGGTATATCCATCTCCCACACCCCAATCCAAGTCGGCGCTTCGAGGTGGCAGAGACGACGGGCTACTTGATGTGGAGGGCGGCGATGTGGAGAGCACATTGGCGAACCCGGAGATGACGCAAGTGAGAGCATTCATGCCGAGAGAGCTGAAGGAATGGAAGCAGGGAGGGACGCAAGAGAGAAACGAGAGACTCGACCTGAGCTTTCTCTGGGACAACAAAGCCTGGTTCTACCCCGAGCCCCCGTGGGGCAGGAAGGATGTATACCGGAGAGAATCAAACTTCCTCAAGAGATGGCATTTCTTCATGTGGTTTGCAATGATCTACGTCGCTGTGGTTGTTCCATTCCGTGCCGCTGGCCTCTCTCGCGTTCCAGCTGCTTATGCGACCTGCAGTGACAACAGTATAACGAGAACTGCAATCGATGTTGTTGTCGATGTAATCTTCCTGGCTGACATGGTATTCACTATGCACACAGCTTACTATAAGCGAAAAGGGCATGGTCGCTTCATCCTTGTCGACGACCTGGAGCTTGTGCAGCAGAATTACCTGACAAGCGTCAGCTTCCTCCTCGATGTCATGGGCGTCCTGCCCTTCAAGGAGATTTCTTGCTGGTTCCTCAGGCTTTGCTCGATCATCTTCCCTCGATCGACAGAGAAACTTATGTCGGGATCTGTGATTGGCTTGTTGAAACTGATGCGACTTGCCAAATTGTTTCGCCTACATCACTTCAGGCAAATGTGGAGGTACATATATCATCAATTCCCACGAAAGTCAAGGTGGGTGCACCTTGCAAAGATTCTTTCTCTGTTGCTCTTTACATCTCATCTCCTATCGTGCTCGTGGTATTGGATCGGAACACAATCGAACGAGGGTTGGGTGAGAAGAATATACAAGAAGTCGAAGGGGGACGACCAATGGTTCGACAAGTATATCACATCACTCTATTTTGTTTACACAACCATTACTACTGTCGGCTTTGGAGATGTCGTGGCAAACACAACAGCAGAGAGAATTTTCTGCGTGTGGGCGACCGTCCTTGGCTCATTTCTCTTCGGAGTTCTCATCGGCAGCGTCCCCAAGATTATGAACAGGCAGACTGAAGCTTGCTCCCGGTACACGGCGCTCGAGAGGAATGTGAAAGAGTATTTGCACGAGCATGAGGTAAGCAGATCACTGTCCGCAAAGCAGCTGAAGAGCTTTGCTAGGTTCCTTCGGAGCTTCGCGGGCGCATTTTGCAGTATTATGAATACCGGTTCCCCGAGAGGAGGCACTTTGATTTGGAAAAGAAGCTTGCAGAGCTCCCGAGGAGCATTCAGGAGGCACTTGCTGTCCACGTACATCGAGACCTCACGCGCATGTGTGCGGTGCTATCTCGATGCTCTCCCAGCACGCTAAGCGACGTCTGTTTGCGACTGCATGAGATGTACGCGGCACGCGGGGATCTCATCGTCAGCGCGGGATCCGAGCCTGATGGCGTCTACTTCATCCGCAGTGGACAGGTGATAAGTCCTTCTCCCTTTTCTTGACCTTGATACTCGCAGCTGCCTCTTCGCTTCCGAATCGAAGTTCTTGTCCTGCTGTCGCATGTTGAGTGACCTGGGCCCAGGTTCTGGTGATAAGACCCGCGGATGGAAAGGCACTAAGACATCTCGGGCCTGGAGACATCTTTGGAGAGAATTGTTGCATCGACCCCAACCTATCCTGCTCGATCCGCCTCCACAGCATCACAGCGCTTGAACCCCTGGAGATCTGCAAGCTTTACCTTGACGACCTTGAGCTCCTCGTGGCCAACCATGTCGACTTTGTGCTCACTTCACAAGTCAGCTCGTGGAGGACAGCTAGAAACGAGATCATCGAGAGGTACCGGTCGAGGATGGGGACAATCACACAGAGTGAGGTCCTTGACCGCGTGCAGTCGCTCAAGGATGATCTCCGCATCCTCAAGTACACTTGTGCCGCCCTCTCTGACTCCGCCCTCAAGACTGCGGATGGAAGCAAAGCTCTTGTGCAGGAGGGTCTCGAGAAGATGAGAAAGGAGGATGGAGAGGAGAGGTCTGCAACAAACGAATCGACCTTGGAGCCTGTAGAGCAACAGTCGGTTGGCGAGGAGAAAGACGGAGACAGGTAATTGAAGAAAAGCAACGATCGCAAGCCGCTCTGACATTGAACCTTCAGGGCACTGAATGACTCAGGCTCTAAGTCCTTCCAAGGAATAGGCATGCATGACCTCGTCCACTTGCAATCAAGATATCACACCCACCCCACTGCCATGGCGGGAGCATCGCGACAAGGTGCAGTAACGCAAGCGACACTGGTGGGTGGATCTGATTGCTTGCATCCATACCAGGACTGGTCCATCAACCTGTTCGTCCTGTCTTCAAAGTCAATGCTGGATTCTCTGCAGGGGTATTTCGAACCCAGCCCATGTCCAAGAAGTAAGCTTGCGTTGACTTAATCCACAACCCTCCTCATTTCCATTCGATTTCTGTTCACGACTGACGTTCAGCAGGAACAGGTATGGTACGTGGGCTGCAAAGAGCTCCAATCAGCCAAGGGAGGAGGAAAGCCACGTGAGTCGCTGAGCTTGCTACTTGTCCACATCTGACCTTGTTCAGGGCTCTGTCTCTGTTCACCATTACCCACAAAGAGGTTTGTCATGTGTCATTGCTGTACCTCGTCCTGCTTTCATTGCTATACCTCCTCTCCCCTCTCGTCCGGTCTTGCCTTCTGTCATTGCCGTGTCCCCTCTCACCTCTCTTTCGGCCTCGTCCATATCTCTTTGTGACTGCTCCATCAGGACTTGAGCTGGAGCCTCCCACAGAGTCTGATGACTGAGGCCCTAACGTCGACTCAACTAGCCGCCAATTGGACTTGAGTGTCATTCAGCCGCGATATGATAGCTGCTCGAGTCCTGAATGTGACAAGAAGGGATCAGGAAAAGTAATGCGCAGATGGTGGGGAGAAGGAGCTTGCCTGCTCAAGCCAGTTTTGTAGGCTGTTGCCAATTCTTCCAGCTCTTCGAGGTCTGCTTGTGTCAAAGGAGCGTGTAAACATCAGCGGTTCTCACCTGCAACGTCGAGCTGAACCATATTCAGTCTCTGCAGTACCTGAGGAGAAGACCTGTGAGGCCTGTTCAAGCCTGTGAGCGAAGACAAGACCTGCAGAGTTGAGTGTTGCGCTTCTGTGCCCATGCCTCGTATCTTGCTTGATCGTGCTGGACGTGAGCTGATGAAGGTTCCTGTGCTTACCCTCTCAACTCCCCATCGGGTAGCCAGTACGATCCCCTCCTGCGAAATCTGTCGTTTAGGGTTGGGCCATTCCATGCCATTCCTTCTACTTCTCTCTGCGCTTCCCCTCGCTTCTTACCAGTTTCTCTACTATGCTGATCCTCGACTCCTTGCCAATGCAGACGGCACTGATGGACCATGGCTAAAAAGCATCAGCAGAATTCGATTGCAGCTCAAGTTACCTTGCGAAGATGACCAACTGGTAGGCGAGAGAGTTCAAGCGCAGGAGAGCCGAAGGCAAACAAAGCGATCAGACTTTCATCAGCGTTCACCTACAACCAAGAAACATGAATCCGGAGGTTCAGAGTAGCCACAGCGGGAGGAGGGGGAGAAGAAGCTCACATGGAGAATGATATCTTGGCCGTCAGACAGTCTTTGCGTATCCTCGTCTGCTTCTGTGGAAGAAAACGTCCCCTGATAGCAGTTGAGATATCCAGCAGAAGGCAGGACGAGGGCACAGAAAGAAGAGAACAAATAAAGGAAAACAGAAGCATGACCTTGCCCAAATGCAAATCATCAGATCGCAATGCAAAAGCCGCCTGAAAGATTGTCAGCATTATATTATCGGTCACGGAGAAAGGATAGAGTTGGGGGCGTTGAGCAGGTCGATTGTCAGTGAAGAGAGCAAAGGTAGCAGAAGGGATGTGGGGCTTTACGGAGTTCCCATCGGATGAAGTCAGGCCGACGTAGCCATCGATAACGCTGTCGAGCTGAGAAGCAATCGAGCATTTGAGATGGGAACACATGAAACGCAACGCCATGAAGGATCCTTACCTTGCCGATATTAAATCGAAAATTGTGGATCCCATAGGAAAGACTGGGTTGGAGGAAACCTTGCATTCTTGAGCACAATCAGCATAATGGAAGAATAGCGATTGTCAACCAAAGAAGGTTGAGAGCGCGGGGGGAAGGGGCAGAGAAAGTAGAATGGTTCACCTTGGTCCTCGAAGATCTGGAGAGGTCGGAACGGATTGAAAAGAATCAGAGTCAAAATCGAGGGATTGGAAAGTGAAGGCGAGCTTCGTGTCTTCCTCCTTCTTGCTGGCTTCTCTCTCATACTCTTTCTCTCTCCGTCTCAGAATCTCCACATCTGTTCGCAGATTCGTAATAATGCTCTCCATCTCCTTCTTCATCTCTGCAATCTCCTTCGATTTTTCCTCCTTCTCCCGCTTGAGATGGATGTGCACCTGCTCAACCTCCGCTTTCATGCGAAGCTCATAGTCCTCCTTGAGTTTCTTCATTGCCAACTTGATTTCCGAGCAGTTCGCCTCCTTCGCCTGCAGCTCTTCTCCTTGTTTCTCCAACAAAGCCTTCTGTGCTGAGATCTGCCTGTGTGCTACCTGTATATCCTCTGAGAGTTTTATGTTGGTGTCCCGCTCAAGCTTCAGCTCTGCCTCGGCTCTCTTCAGCTGGGCCAGTATGTAAGTAGGTGTGCTGCTCCGGCTCGGATGACTGGCGGGGTCAAGAGCGTGACCTTCCTTCACCTGGGGAAGAGACGTCCCGCTGCAGAACAAAGTCTCCACAAATCGCTTCTGGTCTTGCGCCACTTGCGAGATTGTTTCCAACAGTTTAATGTTGAGTTCCGTCAACACTTGATGAAGACCCCCCACACTTGACCTTACCAGCTCCTCCTCCTCCTCTATCTGGACTCCCTTTTCCCATCGTCCATACATTGTTCTCATCTTCTTCGATCGGCGGGAGTAAGCAGGTTTTCTGATTATTCCGATACCATGTCGCAGACCCTCCTTGAACTCTCCCATGTATGTCTCTTTTTCACCTTGGACTGCCTCCTCAACCCCGAAACCGTTCTTTTCTCCATCCTTGAACATTCCTCCATACAAACGCTGCTCCTCCTCTAAGAAGCCCAACCCGCTCTGGTATCCATAATGAAACTCACCAGCATATTTTAACGACCTCGAGGAAGGCATGAGATCAAGCACACCAAGTCCATGAAAGAAACCATCCTTCCACATGCCATGATACTTCGATCCATCCTGTGGAATCTGTCAGGATCCTCCGAATCACCTCATCCCTGAGACCATTTGTGCTGCTTTCCCGCTGGACTCAGAATCTCCCCTACTCCCACCATCCTTCCCGGTCATTGACTCAGAATCTCCCCTACTCCCACCATCCTTCCCGGTCATTCACTCAGAATCTCCCCTAATCCCACCATCCTTCCCGGTCATTCACTCAGAATCTCCCCTACTCCCACCATCCTTCCCGGTCATTGACTCAGAATCTCCCCTACTCCCACCATCCTTCCCGGTCATTGACTCAGAATCTCCCCTACTCCCACCATCCTTCCCGGTCATCTCTTCTCCTCTCATCACCTCGAACTTCACGTCGATAGCTTGCTGCATCTCGACTAGATTGTTTCAAACATCGCACCCGCCTCCAGCCCGCCTCTGGCCCCACAGCTCTGGCCCCGCCTCAGCAGGGCAGTAGGGTGTAATAGCGGGGATGGGGGTTCTTAAAAATGGGGGCCATCAAGGAAGAGGGACGGATTTGATGATGAGAGGAGAGGAGAGAGAGTGAGAGGAGGAGGAGAGAAGAGATGGTGGGAGGAGGAGGAGAGAAGAGACGGTAAGAAGGACAGGGAGAGGAAGAGGACAGTGAGATGGGATCAAATGAGACTGAAAGAATCTTGCATACCACAAGAATTCAGATGACGCAATGTCTGGATGTCCCTGCAAATTTGACTGAACATGAACAAAAATGAATTTATTCCAGGTTTTGGAAGATGAAGTTGTTTCAAAGATGGTTGATGGCTCACGCCTTGTTACTCTCTGTTCTTGTCCAGCCGCTCAAATCATTCAGCACTGGAGGGATTGACCTGATGTATAGACACCTCAATCAACACTTTGGAAGAGCTAGGCGACATGACTTGTTTGATAAGATCAGGACTGCAACATTCAGATGTGCTACCATGACAAATAAGAACAAAATCTGCATGATGGGCGATGACCTGAAGCTTCAAGTTAGCACAGTGATGGGACTCGAAGCCCTCGTGAAGCAGGAGCTTGAAGAGCTTGGATACTCCAATTGCCTTGCTAAGAATGGCAGAGTGGAGGTACAAGCTCCCTCCTCTGCCATCCCTCGTCTCAACATCAACCTTCGCACAGCCAATCGAGTACTCCTTGAGGTGCTTCTTTCTGCTCGTGTTGATCTCGCTCTTAACAAGACAGCAGCTTGCGGAGTTCGAGGCTTGCTCCTTTGACGAGCTCTTCGATGGCGTGTCTGCAATAGAATGGAAGCGCTGGGTCCCCAAAGGCGCATCGTTCCCAGTGGTTGGAAAGAGCGTCGACTCTATCCTCCACAGTGTGCCTGCCTGTCAGTCTATCTGCAAGAAGGCGATTTCTTCTTCACTTACAAATGGCATGGGATCTGTGACAAAGGAAAATTGGGTGGAGGAAGATCCTAGGAACGGAGTGTGTGAGGTTGAGGTAGCAATCAGCAAGAATTTGGTGAAGATTTCGATCGATACGAGTGGAGCTGCGTTGAGCAGGAGAGGGTATCGCACAAAAGTGTTGGATAATGGAGCCCCGCTCAAAGAGACCCTTGCAGCCGGCATTCTCATGTTGAGGTGAAAGCTGAACCTTGAAACAACCATCATGTTCCCCCATCCTCCTCTTGAATGTCCTTCATCCTTCCCATCTCTTCTTACTCCTCCAACAGCCGTTGGACTCCAGACCGACCTCTATACGATCCTTTCTGTGGCAGTGGAACCATCCTTCTTGAAGCAGGTCTGCTGAGCCTTCATGTGCTCTTGTTAAACGCCCTCCAGCACTCATGGGAAGGAAAATCGCTCCCGGGATGCGGCGCTCCTTTGCGGCAGAATCGATTTCAACATTGAGCCCTGCGAGGTTGGATGCACCTTGATATGCAGTCGCTGAGTAGGAGATGCAGTGAATGGGCGCAGGCACGGGAGGAAGCGAAAGGGAAGGAAGTGGAGGAGAAGGTGGCTCGCAAACAGCTGCGACTGTTCGGCTCCGACATCGACCAACGCGCCGTCCAATTGACTCACTCACATCTAAGAGCAGCAGACGTCCAGCAGCACGTGCAGCTTAGCGTTGCTGATGTAGCACGCGTTGCTCCTCCTCCTGGCGAGTTTGGATGCATTGTAACGAACCCACCGTATGGGATGCGATTGGGAGAGTCGCAGCGAGCAAACGAAGAGCTGGTGCGGTGAATAATGAAGATGGAGGGCGGAAGAGGAGTTCAAAGATGGGGAAGGAGGTCACGGAGAGGAGTCATGAGGAGTGGAGGAATGAAGGACTCCGTGAAATTTTGAGGGAAGATAGAGATGACTTTGTAAACAGGCATCTCTTTGGAGGAAACTTGACACCTGGAGTTTGTTTGCTCTGAGCGGAGATGTTCACTTCGAGGAGGTGAGATTTGACTGTTCCATCTCCATCTGAAACTTAGCAGGATATTGGGAGGAAAGCAACCAAGCGCAGGAAGCTCTACAACGGGAAGTTGCCATGCCAGGTCCTGCAGAGGAAAGCAAGAAGAGGGAGTCTCATTTCGCCTTAGCTCTACCAGTACTTCGGACCCCTTCCCCCTCGTCCCCCTCGAAATTCGCCTCCAGCAGACGCAGTCAATGTGCTCTTCATATTCGTTGCCCACAGAAAATTCGCAAGAAGCGCATGCAGTCTGAGCGCATGTGCAGCATCAGGCTGGAACGAAGATCAAGAGGTATGCGGAAGGCAAGAAAGGATTACGACTGGTCACTGTCATGCAGATGGTCAATGTCAGAATCGATCGCTGGGTTTGCATCAAGAACTGTGGTGCCTGCTGCTATTTGGGTGAGACGAGGGGAATTTTCAATGACACAGGGAGGAGCGGACGGGTGGAGGGAGTCAGAGGAGAGGAGATGAAGGAAGGGTGTAGGGTGTAGAATATAGTCTGACACATGCATTCAATCAGCTCCTGACTTCGGTCCTGAGCCACCTGAAGACCCTGAAGATGCTCAAAAGGTTCTTGTCGTGCTGAGCGATGAAGCCTAACTTTCCCTAGTTCAAGGAGATGATCGGAGAAGACGGTTGGTGCGTCAACCTCGACAAAGAAACCAAGTAATCTTATTCTTCCACTCTTCTACTTTTGACCTCAACGTCCTTCGGCCTGAACGACTGATCTGCAGACGGTGTCGGATCTATCAAGACCGGCCTTCATTTTGTCGGACAAGTGCAGAAAATTTTGAGGTGATCGGGGATCAGCTCGAGACTCGTGCTGCCCTTGACTCTGTTATTTTTCACGCCAGCGGTTGTACAACGTGCCAAAGCGAGACTTCCAAGAAGTCGCTATCGGAGCTTGCAAGGTGATGGAGGCGGAGCAGAGGCGGATGAGGAGCGGGACGTTGAAGCGTTTGCAGCAAACCATCATCGACGTGTTTGGCGATGAATCTCTCGAGTATGACAGGTGAGCGAGACGACCGTGTACTGGCCTCTCAAGGATGCTGCAGGTACTTGAGGGCTGTAGGGGAAGACAGTGATGAAGATTATTGAGCCGAGAGGAAGATGAGAGGGGTTTCAAGAATGAAATGAATTCATGCTTGAGATATGAATTGAATTCATCTTAATTCATCTTTGAAATGAATACATCTTTGTGTAATAGAATGATATTTCTCTGAGACATGAAATCTACTGTCTTTGAAGTGTGAAACCAACTTTTCTTAAAAGAGAGGAAAACCGGAGCAAGCTAAGGAGGATCAGAAATGTTAGTTGTTATAATTCGATTTAAATCTCATATGAAGAATTGATTCGATTTGGTTCGTCCCTGCTTTGTCGGGGCATGGCGGGGCGCAAGCCAATTCTTCTGGTTGTGATGTTGTTGTGGGGGACAAGATCATGTGGGTCCTTCTCGCAGTCAGACCTTCCTCAGCTTGTCGGCCCCAACACCCACAAGATGCTACAGAAGATGGTCCAACTCGCTCCTCCATGGCCGGGACCTGAGGGCCCTCGTGCACTTGAGCAAGAGGACGACTCTGAGTACGATCCCGGCAAGCCAGCGGAGAGCATCGAGGCCCTTGAGCTGAGAGAGGCATCAAAAAAGAAGCTGCTGGAGACAATCATCCTAATGACAAGGCTCCCAGAGGTGGTCACTCTGCTTCTTCCTTGCTTCATCGTTCGCCTGATGAAATTGCAGGACAATCCAGCGGTTCGATCCCTGCAAGAATCTCTCAATGAAAGCAAGCACTTACTGCAAGAACTTGTTTATGATGAAGACTTGTGGTGGGAATCGATGGTTCACAAATTTGCGCGAGACGGTAGAAAGGAGGGCAGCGCACTCAACGATATGGACGAGATCAGAATTTTGTCTTACAATGGCGCGATCTTCCCCAAGTTCTACTGGTCTCAAGATGTTTTTCAGTGTGATCTTTACGTTAAAGTTTCCAATGATACACGAGCAAGGGACGTTAGAGTGAAGCTGCAGAAGAAAAATCTGCATGTTCAAATCAAGGGCGAGACTCTGATAGATGAAGAGCTTGCTTTTCATGTGAGAATCGAATGTTCAGGTGTTTATGCTGATGGAATCAAGCAGGTTCGAGACAGAGATGAGGATACAGAAGGTTGTTGGGAGCTCCGCACGTTCCGACACCTCAAGCTCTTACAGGTTCGCTTCCTCTGTCCAGCGCAGCTTCTAAATTAGCCAACAGATCCATTTGTTGAAGAGCACGGAAGGGATAATCTTCAACTGCTCGAGCGATCCGATCTTGTGGGATCGAGTCTTCTTGGCAGACAAGAGCATCGAGACCGCGGCGATAGACCAGAACGTGCTTGCTCTCTCCGACCTGCGCAGCAAGAAGAGACTGTGTGGCGATGCTCCATCGGTCCCGCATGAGGATTGCTGCTCTTTGTCCTCCCTCCGCTTGCAAATTCAGCCTTCAGACTTGCTAAAGATTCACAGCATTGACCTTCTTTTTTCCTACGTCTGCTCTGTCCGACTCTTTCGCGGCCGAACGCTTGCCTTTGCGGACTCCTCCTCTTCTTGGCTGGTGGCACTGAGTGCGGTTCTTACCGCACGTGACAGCGAAGGATGCTCAGCCATTAACTCAACAGATTATGTGCTGGCAAAGAGCAGGAGTGCTCTTATGAGCAAGTTGCATTTCTTAGATCAAGAGGACCGCGAAGGATTGTACTTGCAGGTGAGAAACTGTGTCACTGACAGATAGAATGGGAGAGAGGGGAAGGAGACTGCTCTGACTTTTTTCAGGCCATTGGGGATGTGGAGACGATTGCAGTGAGCAAGACGCTCACGTTGTCGGCTTTCAATGAGATGAAGAAAATCTTTGAAACGAGCTTGCAAAGACTAGCGCCAGAAGAGCATGAGACCAAGCAAACAAAAGGCAAAGTGGACGCTTTCGCGCTTCGAGCAAACGCTTCAATCTTCATACCACGAGATCATTTGCTCGCCGCTATGGTACAACCTTCTCTTCTGTTCTACATGTCCCACACATGATTTCTGATGTTTGGATATCAACAGCACAAGATGAGATTCTTCACCGCATGGGTGAGAACTTTTCTTATTCTAAGGGACTTTCCCTTCCCTGCGCTTTGACCTGCCTTCTTCCTTTCCTTCCAATCACCTTCTCCTGTCTCCCTTTCCTGCGTATGTTTTCGTCCTCTCGCATTTCTCTTTCTCCTAATCTCTCCGTCTTCTCCCATTCAATTTCCTCCTTCTTCCTTCTGATTTGTCTGCACGCCAGCGAGGCGATCAGAATGGGAGCCTCCTCATCCACCAGGTTTCTCGCCTGCGTCACTGCAAGTCTCTCCTAGCATCGTCTCTATTTCTTCAGACAGCGTCTGACTCAAGTCGCTTTGCTCGCTTCTTCCCTCAATTCGACGGGAACATGAACGATGCAAACAGCGAGCAGCTCAACACCACATTCGATCGCTCTCCTGCTCCCACTGTCTCCTCCAATCCCTCTCCCGCTTCTTCTTCACCTCCTGCTCCCACTGCTCCCCTCTCTCCCCTTGCAGCTGTCTCCTCCCTTCCCTCTCCCGCTCCTTCTTCACCTTCCGCTTCAGCTGCTCCCTCCCTTCCCACTCCCGCCTCGTTTCCTCGCTCTTCTCCTCCATCTGCTTCGCTTCATACGAATTCTGTTCCTGTTTCCCTTGATCCTTCCCTTCCACCACCCGCTGCTTCCACCGGCATGGGCTCTCCGTCACTTATGACTGTTCCTCCTTTTCCTTCTCCTCTACTTTCGCCTCCCTCCCCACTCGCTGCCCCTGCCCCTGCCCCTGCCCCTGCCCCTGCCCCTGCCCCTGCCCCTGCCCCTGCCCCTGCCCCTCTCCGTGATGACAACAGGGAAGAGGATTTTGGGAGCATCCAAGGAGAAAAGAATTTGGGTTTTGCTAGGGCTGAAAGAATTGAGAGTGAGGAGTGTGTAAAGCTCCGTGGAGCTGAAAATGGAGCTTCAAGAAACACTCTTTCTTCATCCTCTTCTCAAGACAATATGGCGTTCAGTTCGAAATTTCATCCGCATGAAGGAGCACAACACTTTGCCGATGCTTTCGAAGTCATCGAACCTCCCGTCATGGTCTCTCTTCCCTCCCTCCTTCTCCTCCCTCCTCCTGCCTCCTCCTCCTCCCTCCCTCTCTCCCTCCTTCCCTCCTCCCCTCTCCCTCCTTCAGCTTCCCGCACTTCTTCTGTGACTGCTCCTCGTCTACCCGCTACTTCCTAGGTCATGTCTCCTTTCCTCTAACAGTGCCTGGCAGGATTTTAATTTTTCATCTTCGCGGGAAGTGGATTTCTCTTCTAGCTCGAATGCTGAGGAAACGTTCGATCCTGTCAGCTTCTTGAAGAGCAGGAAGGAAATGATGGACGCTCTCTCTGAGTCCGACGACCTTGCACCGGCTGACATGCAGGGCGAAGGAGCAGAGAGAAGTGCTGGGGAAGGAGGGAGGGGAGAAGGGGAGGAAGGAGGGGGAAAGATCGACGAGCGGTTTGTTGATGGAAAGGACCATTATCGCATCGACGAGGAGGTCACCGAGCTCATCAAGAAGGGCAAGTACAACCCCGAGGACCTTCAAACTGCTCCTGCTTTCCGCGAGCCTCGCGTGCCGGTCCCGCGCAAGATGACGATGGAAGAGGTGAGGAGGAGACGTGGAGTCTTGCCCAGCCTGACATCTGCTGCAGCTCATTGAGCACTACAACAAGCAGCAGCCAGAAGAGGAGGAGGAGTCGGTCGATCAGTGGACCAACGATGTGACGGATGCTAAGGCGAAACCTGCTCCCGCTAGGAAACCGAAAAAACCGATTAAGTTCATCGGCCCTGATGGAAACCTTTACCTCATGCGAGAGAAACCCCAGGGACAAGTGCAGGTCTGCCTCAGCTCTCATCGCCATTCCCTCGCTGCTCTTCCTTCCATCCCGTCCTCTTCCAATCCGACAGCTGTTTAGTTCACTCCGACAAAATTGATGCTGATCAGTTTGCACAGGAAATGCCGTCATCTGTCGAGGAAGACGAAGAAGAGATTGATGTTGAAGATGGTTGGTAAGGACGTCGAAAGCTGTATGCATTTATAACAAAGGAAATTCACTTCTTTCATGTATGCATTATAACAAAGGGAGTACTTGCACCTTGAATCCCTTTCAAGTCCACAATCCCTCCGATAGATCCCAAGTCTCTCCCAGTTGGTCTTCTCTCGTATATGTTTCTTCTTTTGATTGCTTTTCCAAGGCTCTTCTCGTTTCTTCTCGAGTATCCTTCTCACCATTTCTTCCCTTCCGCTCCCCTACCTTCCCATGTCTTCTTCTGTCCTCCTCCTCCCTTGCTCCCCGCAAGCTTGCCTTGGCCTCCTCGACTTGAGTTAAGCTGTCAGGAGCCAGACGGCGAAGAAGCTCTTCTGCAAAGCTGCTGGTCAGCTGAGAACGGAAACAGTAGTCGCAGAAGATGGAGGATGGAGAATGAAGAAACGAGAAAGAGGGGGTGGGGATGGCAGGGGCTGAGGACAAAGCAACCAGGTAGCATGTTTGTGAGGAGATCGACGGTGTCCAGAGCAGCAAGGAGATTCTCCCTAGTCCTCTCCACCTGGGGGAAGTCAAAAGAGTACCAGAACCTCCTTTCCTCTCCTCTCACCTCCTCGACCAGCCGCTTCTCGCGCTCCATCATGATGCTCGCAAATTCAGCTCGCTCTCTGTCGATCAAGGCGAACAAGCGCAGGAGCAGTCAGATAATCGCGGGATCATGAAATATGTTAGTCTGATCACCTCTGCAATACCTCCATAGATTTCTCATGCTCTCGAATATAATGCTCCATCTGCTCAACCTGTTTCGCTCCTCATTTGCCTTCCCTGCTCCTCCTCCCGTACCTCGTACAAGCTGGCGCCATCCTCGTCGCCCTCGTCTTTGCGCTTCTCTTCCAGGCTGCTGCTGCTGCTGCTGCTCTCCTCCTGCCTCTTGTCTTCGTCACACCTGTCTCCCAGTGTTGCCTCTGCAAAGAGCCCCAAGGTGGAGGAAAGGAGACGACGGCGGTTTGACGCGTGAAGGAGCTGGAGGCTCCGATGCCTCCGTCTTAGACACGCCACGAAATCTTTCCATGTAGCGAGACACACGACTTTCACCCACCTCTTCCTCGCCTGCTCCCCAGCTGCCACGACCTTCTCCTCTGCTCGCATGCCCCTTGCTCTGCCAACGCAGAACTCGCGCCATCTCCCCAAGCAGCTGCAAGCAGCTCGACGCCGGTGGTGACGTTGAGAGTCTTGGAGAGCAGAGAGAATGAGATGGGTGCGGAAAGACCAAGCAGAGAGCGAGCGATGCAGAGAGAGAAGACGTTGGGCACTGCAGGAGCCGTGAGGAGACTCATGTCCTCTTTCTCTCTTCTCTTCACCTCTGCTGCTTGTCCAGCAGCACTTGTCGGCAGCGCAACAACCGGTCAAGTTTTAGCTCCATCGTGCTTCTTTCGTTGATTTCCGCAGGCAGCGTGTTTGACGTGGACAAAGAATCTTCAATACTGCTGACAGACACAAACTGCTCGTAAAGCGCTTGAAACATCTTCTCCGACGAGTCCTTCACTCCTTGCACCTGATTGCTTCTTCGTGAGGAATACATGTGAGTATGGAACTTACCTGATGAATCGCCAAATTCACCCGGTCATGCAAATCTTTCATCTGAAAAAAGAAAAGAATCTTACATTCCTCATCATCATCACCACCACCACATCCTCATGGCCTCCTCAGACATTATCGTCTTTATCACTACTGTCGAAGGCATTGTAACACCTGAAATCGATAGACAATCTCTTTTGTTGGCGTCTTATGCTCGAGCTCGCTGTCTGAGCTGCTGCCCTTGAACAACATCTTTCTGGCTGAGTTGGAATCCTGACGAGGAGACAGAAAGTCGTTTTCTGACTTTGCTGCTTCAGTAGCTTGAACGCACTCCCTCGCGAGCTCGAGCTTTAGAGCTGTCGTAGCGAGATGCCTGACATATATCTCAAGTGAGCTCATATAACAATTCCAAGCTGCGTACTCAGCTGATAACGAGCAAAGACTCGAAGTTGCTTCCTGCAGAATCACTTCAGCCCCTTCAGGTCCTCTGCTCGCATGTGCTCGCATGTGCTCGCCTGCATGGCCGCCAGTTGTTGGGCAAGGGATGAAGCATATGATCGTAGATCGCTAACCGTCGTACCTGCTGAAGTTCAGAATCAACAGCGCACAACGAAAGACAGCAAAGAGATGTCGAAAGAGATGTCGACCTTTTGCATCGCTGATGCAAGCTTTCTTGTCAGATTTGAGCGTGTCTTGTGTGACAGTCGATTTGACAGGAGAGAAACAGGTTCTTGGACTTGGTAGAGGAGGTTTGGACTTGAACTCAGAATGTCCATCTTCGCTTTTCCATGCCCGCTGCAATGAACGCAACGGAGGATGCCGCGATGTCTCGTTCGGGAGGAGAGGAGGAGACGGTTCTCGATCGGAGGACTGCGAGGATTGGGAACTTTGATAGTCGAACTCACTTCTTCGAGAGAACGATGTGGAAGGAAGCTTGGGCTCAGGTTGCAAGGCGTGTGGCCTGGGGGATCGAGGAGAGGTTTGAAAAGCACGAGCCAAGTTTGAGAGAGCACGAGTAGGAGGGATCTGACTTGAAGCTGTAGGTTGACCTCCTTGCACTGAGTCAGCGCGCAGCTGCGATATTTGACGATCCCAAACAAGGACAGCATTCCTCACGGCAGTCCCCCCAGCCTCGCCTGAGCCTCCTGCTCCTGCTGCCGCCTCCATGCCTCTCGCCTCCATGCTCGGTGTGTTGTAGTAGCCTGCTGCGCCTCTTCCTCTTCCGCCTCCATCTCCTCCCTCCGCCATTTCTTCCTTGATGGCTCTAGTCAACCGCCCGTTATTTCGGCCGCGGGCCTCCAACAAAGGCAGGCGGCTCGGAGCGGCCGGTCTCAGTCACTCAAAGTTACGCTCTGCTTGGTTGGAGTAGAGGTGTTCGCTGCCTTTTCTGTTTCCTAGTAGTACCTTGTTGAGGCGGGTTTGTAGGATCAGTCAATACACCTTCTACAGTCTTCTCTTCTTGCCGTATGGGCAGGATCGAGGAGATGGCGAACAGAAGGAGAATGGAAAGAGGGATGAACGAATAACGATGTGTGAGAAATGAAGAGATCACGATGAGACGAGAGAGAGAAAGAGTGAAAGGATGAGATAGATGAAATTTTGTGGATGAGGAGAAGGTATTCCTCTTCTCCTCCTTTCGCACTAAATCAGCCGCTGCAGTTATGGTGCTGAAGGTAGAGAAAAGAAGCGTCAGAGTTGAGGTTCCCAATGGATCCAACCTGCTGTTTGGATCGTTCTCGATGCAGGTAGCACAACGGATGTTCAACACAATCGGCTGACTCCCAGCCAGGTCTGGGTGAAACCCAAGTCCTGGAGCGACGAAGAAGGCTACCAGCGAGAGCCCGGATGGCCTGTCATCCTCTGCAAGAGCAGGTGAGCATTCAAGGACAGGACAGTTAGCCTCACTGTAGCACGAAGGAGCTGGACAGATGGGTTTGGCATGTATGGAAGTCCTCCGAACACGATTCATGCGTACATCAATGAATGGAACAAGAACAACGTGTCTGCGAGGTGACTGCGCAACGAGACCTGCCAGCATGAACGGTGTCTGCAGCATCGACATCAACAAGTGGAGCTGCATCCTCATGACCTACCACTTCAAGCCGGAAGGAGGGGTCCATGCCATCCGCTGAGAGCCGTCGAGAGCATGCTGATATGATTTACTAGGTGCTTCAACTGTATGTCAATGGCAAGCTCGTAGGAAGCAGAGACGGTCTGCCGCCAATGAGGAAGAATGATGCGGTGCAGTGAATGTGCTGGTCTCAGCCTTGTGTGACCCTCATGCAGCCGCTTGTCATCGGGAGCACACAATGGGGGGACATGGGCTGGTACGCATTCCATGGAAGCATCGGCCCTGTTGGTCTCCTCCTCGTCCTTCGAGGCCTCACTTGAGTCAGGTGACCTTCTGGAATCGTGCGCTCAAGGAGAGTGAAGTTGGACGGGTGATGGATCGGCATCCTGTTAGGGGAGAGGGTAAGAGAGGAGACTGGTTCTCTTCGCACCTGACTGATTGAACATGACAAGATGTGGTTCTAAGTTTAGAGCTCAACGAGACGAACTCGAAGGAAGCGATCGACTCGAGTGCATCGGCCAGCAATGGCTTGTACATGGACAGCCTGACGCCCATCAACAGGTTACCAGCTTATGGTTCAGTCCTCATCTTTTCGCTTCTTCTATTTGCAACCTCATTGGCTGTTCATAACTTCCCTTTTCCTTTTCGTAACCCCCCCTATATTGCATATTGCCATGTGCTCACTGATGGGACATCGTTCTTATGTCGAGGATTTGCTAATGCTCTGCAGGTCACAACTACCATTCGATGAAGATGGTTCCTTGCCGTGGGAGAAGAACAAGGACAGCACAGATATAATCCCTTCATGGTTGAACACGCGGACGATGTTAATGGGTGTGGGAGGTTCTGTTGTGCTGATATTTGTCATGAGGCGCTTACTTAAGACGTCTTGACGTTCATTGATTGAGTGAAATAACTTCATCTTCTTTGTGTTGAAGCACACTATACATACATATTAACAGCGAACAAGGTCAGGCACACGCAGAAGCTGATGGAGAGACATCAACATCAGCCTCCTTCCTGTTAGCTAGCGCATCAAACGAATCAATAAGCCCACTTATAGACCATCGAGGGGTTGGGCAGGCTAGTGCAGGCCATCACACACATCTCCGTTCCGGTTGCAAGCTCAACGTCTGGTGTCTGCACAGACAGCTGGGGGTTGACGTTGAGGAGCTGCTTCACTGTAGTCGAGAACTTTCCTGTCAAGAAGGCTCAGCCCCTAGTCGTCGCCACCAACAACACCCGACCTGCGATGGAGGCGAGCGTCTCCCCGGCCATGGTGTGGTAGACAGGCCCGACCTTGATGATGTCGCCCACGGCGAGGTTCATGTCGGGATCTGGCACGCGAGTTCTGAGGCGGCAGTGAGAGCAAGTCGCAAGTCAAGATGATGATCATTACGGGTTTGCATTCCACAGGTTGAGCCAGTTGGTGCTCAGCTGATACCTGCGGTGAGTCAGGTCGACCGCACAAGCTCCATCAACCGACCTTCGTGTGAGGGTTGTCAAGGTGTCCATGGGCACAACGGTGTAGGCGCAGAGCTCAATCTTCAAGCTCAAGGTGCTGGTGAGTGGTGGGACGATGCGTTTCGAGTCCCCACAGGAGAAGACCCAGTTGAAGGTGTGACCCTCGTCGCCTCTCAAGGGGAAGTACTTGAACAAGTAGGTCACTTCCTTCTCCCCGTTCTGATAAGTGGTGCTGTTCACCAGTGTGATGTTTCCCCTCAGCGGGCCTTGTACATCAACTCTGGGAACATAGTTGGAATAACACATCACGTGCATCGAATACTCAGTTCCGACAAAGGCACGTTGGACCGTTGAGGGCGCCTGCAACGTCCATTTCGAATTTGGAAGCAAGATTCCAAACTTGATGGCTGACATAGGAGAAACCTTGTTTGCACAACCATATAAAGTGGTCTGTTCCGTCTGCGCATAGAAGAAGGCATAGAGGTACTGGGTTGGTCCACCCAGCACGATAGGGTCGAGTAGGTTGTTTGCCTTGGGAGTCCAAGAGATCTTGTAGCAAGCATTCTCCGTAGAATTTGTGGGGCAGGGCTCCGGGTCCACACGCATGCCAATGGGTATTCCAGGATCAACTGCGACGAAGAATTTGGCCCTGCTGCCATAGTTGAAGGTTATGGCGGCCACGTGAACCTCGAGGGGCTCTTCAAGGAAAACTCCTCGATTAATCTGAGTGTTCATGTTGTACATGCCGAAGTCAAACACATTGATCGACTTCCCATTGATCACTTCCGTTCGCCCCGGCGTCAAGACACAAGGCTGAGTCACTCCACATGTGAACGTCTGAGCTGGAAAGGTCTGGAACTTCGGGGCACCAAGAAATGGAGTGAAATCAATCTTGGGCGTGAGCTCAAAATAAGGGTTACCGCAAACAACGAAATGAAACGTCTTGTTGCAAGCTGAGTTGTTCGAAGGCAGATTTGCAAACATGTACTCGGCTGACATGGTCATGTTGATGATGCCCGGCTTGACAGTGACTGATTCTTGCGCTGTCAAGTTCCATGAGAAGGTCAGCAACGAGACGTTGTTGTTGGGGCGAGAGAACTTAGACCAGGCTGTCGCTGTGGCAGGGGGAGTATAGGTGGGGTTCATGAAGTCCAAATTGGACCAGATGGTAGGCCTGAGAAGGAAGGCAACCTCGTTGGGGGTTGCGGTCTCATACGAGTTGATTCGCATGGTGACTGCCCCGTAGACAGGATGCATGGCGGCAACAGAGAAGGTGAACTTTTCCAGGAATGAGACGTTGTACCAAGCATCTGCACACTGCTGAACGACAGGGCAAGTAGGGAGGTACAAGGGCGAGGTACAAGGCTTCGTGGGGCTGACCCAGGAGGTGTTCTGACCATGAGAAGTGGGCAAGGAAGAGAGGAGGAGGAGGAGAGAAGACAAGAGGTGGGAGGAGCTTGCGAAACAGCTCCAGGAGCGCACGCACCGCTGCATGCCGCTTCTCTCACTCGGCATGCCCAGTACAGACCCTCTGCTCGAAAGGTCAAGCGACAACATCAAAATTGTCTTTAAATTTCACTATGCAATTTCAAATATTTATAGTCTCATTTACGGGTATTGGACCCAATTGAGATGAGATTTTGACAAGATGGGAGTACAAAGGGTCGGCATGAGAGTTTGACGAGAAGAGGGGAGGAAGAGGAAAGGAAAGAGGAACGACGATAGAAGCAGAGAGGCAGCTGAGGACAGGAGAAGCTTGATACCAGGAAGAACAATACGAGCATCAGAAGCTACTTCCAGTGAAAAGACGAATCGTGATGTCGAGATCGTTTCTTCTCTGCATTGTGCTGCTTCTGGCTGGTCCAGCTGATTCGCAAGGTCAACTAGGTGAGTCTAGTCGCATGCCTTGTGCTCGTTTCAAACTCTCTGACCGGCTCCTCCAGCCTCTGCCCTCAGCGGCACTTTCCGCTATGGTCATTTGTTCTGGGACGCGATATCAGGAAATCGCGTGCAGTTCACCGTGGAGGCTGCTTTCACTCGCGTTGTGGATACAGGGTACTTCCGAGGGACGGAAAGGGACGGGTACGCGCAGATCGGAGACATGGTGGTGATGGTAGGACGAGAGACGCCCATGTTTGATTTCGGGGACGGCTTCATATTGGACAGGCTGACGATGAAGATCATCGCATACTCGATCGAGAGCAACTGGATTTTAGGTCAGGCAGTGTTCGAGCATGTTTACGCTACTCCCAACAACGGCGGGTCACCTTGGGTCGTGAAGTTCTCAGGATGCTGTCGGATCTCGAACCTGCTGCAAGGAGGGAACCAGCCGTGGCTGCTGCTTGGCGAGGTTGACCTGCTCCGGAGCGTCAGCTCTCCGCGATCTTTCGTTCCTCCCATGATCGGAGGGAAGTACTGTCAGAATGCTCAATACGGAGACTACGTCACCGTCTTCATCCCTGCGGCCATGAGAGACCCGCAGGGTCGGTCTGTGTCTGCTCCCTACCTGAAAGTGGACGAGCCTACCCAGACAAACACGCTGACACAGTTCGGCGATCAGACGGGCAACGGCATCGCCATGCTTCCGCTGAGCTACCACATCGCTACATCTGCAGAGCAGTGCGTCATTGGACAAAATGTTGACTACTTGTTAGGGTTGCGAGGAGAACTGATAGTATGAGACAGAACGGGCTGCGTTGCTTGGGGTACTTGATACAGTCGCATGTCAACGTCCCTGCGTCCACGGTAATCTCACTCCCCTCATACGCTCTTGTCCTGTCTGTGTGCCACCAACATGGTGGGAGGAAGCGCTGACGAGCGGGTGTGGGGTCAGATTGAAGGCGTGGTCAGAATCGACTCGGCAGAAGGAGGAGTCGTGCTCTCCACGGGATCAAGCTCCGCGACTTGTCAAGCAAGCAAGAGCTGCGAGATATCAATGATGTACTGAATGTGCTCGTTATGCTCCGAGAGGTGACGATGTTGTGATGTCAGCTACGTGAAAGTGAACGAGACACACGTGACGGTCGGACACGAGCTGCAAATCGACAGTAACAACAATTTTAGCTTGTCCGTTGTTGCATTTGCCATGGCGGTAATGCTTCGATGCTCTCGCGCTTCTTCGTGCTCGGCCGTAGAGCGGTAGTTGCTCACTTGGCTTGCAGGAGAAGCTGGCAGTGGGTCGCTGCATGCACTTGGCGGTAGTTCGCCATTCGTTCTCTCAGAGCTCGAAGTACTACTCGACCTACAAAGTCTACGTCAACGGGTGTGATGATCCCTGCCCTTCCTCGATACTAGTTGCTGACGTGGCGCGCGAACCTCCGTGCAGGCAAGTGCTGAGCAAGGGAGAGTATCCTCCGTGCCAAGCAGGAGGAGGGTGCACGGGAGGGCGACGCCCGGGGATTGCGCTCAAAGCCTTGTCGGAAGGAGAATCGAACCCGGTGAAGCTTGTCAAGCAGGAGTGACGCGGTGGACTCATGTTGACTGCAGGTCGAGGGTCCTCGCACGTCATACTCGACTGACTCCATGGGGTCGGGAGCCTACCTTCTGTTCGGAGGATATCGAGGAGCGGCGGGTCCCCCGTCCTACTTTCACGGGTGAGCCTGGACGCTGAGGAGTGAGGGAAGAATGTGAGCGATGCTGTGCAGATCGCTACGAGAATGGCGGTTCTGGCTGGGAGAAAGGAACGAAGGAGAGATAGTGCGGTGGTACCAGAGGCAGATTGAGCCGTCCTTGTCCAACAGCTATGGAGACCCAACTTCCCTGTACGGGCAGAGCATGACAAGTGCGACCGACTACCAGATAGCTTCCCAGCTGCTGCTTCTGTACAGCTTTGACTGGAGTAAGGCATCGGCGGCAGACAGCTCATGTCCAGCCTACAGGACGACCTGCCGATACTCGCAAGTGAGGCCGACGTACCCGATGGGGGTAGACCAGTCGAACTACATCCTTAAGACTGACGTAGCGAACCCGAGAGTCTCGCATGCGAGCCAGAAGTGTGTACAGGCGCCCTCAGACTCCTCGGTCAGCCCTTACGCTCTGTCGCTGCAGCTTCTTCCGGGCTACAACCAGTTGACCGTCTACTTGTCATGGGATGCCAACCTGACCGGAGTGCCTGTCGACATCGTCTCGCAAACGATCGAAGCTGTGAGCTGCAGCGGCGTCAGTCAGTTCAAGGTCGGGAGCTTGACCATCAACGAGCCGAGCTTGGAGTTCTCCGGCTTCTTCTCAAGCTCAGGCTCTGCCGATGCCTCCACTAGCCTCCCACCGATGATGGCCAAGTTGTCGACGTTGAGTGTGACCGCGGGAACGTACCTGGAGCTGACCGTGACGAGCACGGTGACCTCGTCGAGCGACTTGTCGTCGCTGCAGGTAGGCGAGAGGTGGAGCCGGGGAGGGTGCTGACATGCGTGTTGAAAAGCTGCTGCTGGACAGCGGCAGGTCGCCGAGCACGATGTTCTTCCACGCCGCGAGGTCGACGACGTCGACGACAAGTCAGAGTGTGTCGATGAAGGTGACGTGGACCCCCTGCCAGCAGGACCTGGGGATCAACTTCATCTGCTTCCAGTCGCATGCTCGCTTCCTCAACGGCTCGCTCTGCTCCAACCAGCTCGACCGATCATGCAAGTCGAACGCTGACTGCTCGTCTAACGGTCTGTGCATCGCCAACTACGCGACGGTCGCCATGTCTCCTCTCAAGTGCCTAGGCATCAACGTCATCGTGGAAGATGCTCCCAAGTTCAACAGCTCGATCCCAGCATCAGTCGAGCTGATCATGGGCAGGGAGACTGCAGTTGACCTCGGCGTGTCTGTGGCGGATTGTCAGTCGCAGGTATCGCTGGAGGTGGCGTCGGGGAGCATGCTTCCTCCGGGCGCCTCCCTATCCTCCCTGCTGGTTGCGAGCTGGGGCTGTACGGGGCGGTACAAGACGCTGAGATGGACCCCCTCGCCCAAGGTGGGCGGGTACAGCTCGCTGAGCTGCTTTGTGGCGAAGAAGCTGCTGAGCAGCTCGACCTGTGCTGGGCTCGTACCCTCGTCGTCAGAGCGGTGCATCCTTGTGACGGTGCTGCCTTGTGTGTACTCGGTGGGGCGGGACCAGCAGCTGCAGGAGATCGCGGCGCTCTTCAACATGGACTGGATCCTCTTGTGGAGCCTCAACGCCAAGGTGTTTCACCCGGACTATCTGGTCTACAGCCAGCAGAACATCAGCGTCGGGCACGTGTACAGGTCGGAGCTGGCGGACGTGGGGCTGGACGTGGTGGCGGCGAGGTTCGGGATGACGCTGAGCCAAGTGGTGGAGATGAACTTCAACCTAGCGGGTGCCGCGTTCCTGCCCAAGGGACAGCGAATGTGCGTGGTGCCCAACTCGTGTAAGGGGATGAAGCAGACGATTTATTCTTAACCGACGTGGAGCTGTAGAGGTACAAGTGTGAGGTCAGGGAGATTGTATGATAAATCGATGGGACACAAAGGAAAATACTCTCCAGCTCGAGGTCAGCTGACTCACTGTGGGGCCCTCAGTGGCTGTGAGAGGAGAGGATGACGAAAGTGAAGAATCCTCCCACGATAGAGAAGAACTTGGCAGTGACGTTGTACGCTACTGACATCTCCTCCACAATCAAATCAACCGCAGCGATGTAGACGAACGTCCCCGAGGCCATGCCGTCCAAAACTTGATCGAAGTCAGCCGAAACAAGCGAGCAGTGGAAGGCGGAGAGAGGAGACATGCCCGAGCACACACAACGACAACGAAGGAAAGGGAGAGCGAGAGAGGGGTAGAGAAGGAGAACAAGGGGAGAAAGGAGGGAAAGTAGAGAAGGGGATGGGGAGGGGGTGAAGACAAGACACTGACTTGCTGTCATCGCCCGCGTCGAGCTCTTCGGGGCTGACTTGTGGAGGGTCCATCCCACGACGATCCCCAGGAGCGACGACGCTGCAAGTCTCGTCATGTGTCTCCCGCTCTCACTCCTCTTCCCCTCCCACCAGCAAAGGCGCAGAGGAAGCGCATCGTCGAGCTGAGGGAGGTGCCAGCACGCACGAAGCTGACGCCGAGCGAGAACGCCTCGACCCACTTGTGGAGGACGATGGCGAGCCAGAGGAGGAAAGCCTTGTGTGCGTCCGACTGCCCGCCAGGTCTCAGCGAGAGGGAGCAGGGGCAAGAAAGTTACCTGCACCCCGAGAGCCAACCCGCTCACGAAGGAGTGGAAGGAAAGCACCACTGTGAGGATGAGAGGGAGCAACGGCAGCTCAGGGTCGAAGGAATGGCTGTGCACTGCGATCATGACCTGTCAGAACTCGTGCAGCAAAGGGCTCGAGACAGCCACCGTGTGCTTTGACTTTGCTCTCGTCCTCGCCTTGCAAAGTCATCTCCTCATCGTCGGCCTGGTCCTTGGATGGAGGACGCTTCATGAGCACCTGGAGCAGGTGAGAAGGAGGTGCTACTGGTGCAGAGCAACCTTCTCGAGCAGCAACGTCAGGAGGAAGCCGATCCCGCAGCAGATGAACGCTCCCTTCTCCGGTGACAGGAGGTCCTGCAGCAGGTGGAGGGAGGAGAACTCGTGCACGGCCTCAGGCAGCAGGTGCGCGATGCCGCATGCCAAGAAGACGCCTGAGCTGAAGTGAGTCCAGCTGGGAGATGAGCTGGAGGTCACCTGCTGAGAAGGAGTTGGCAAGACTGAGGATACGCGGGTCTCCTCGGAAATATCGTGGAGCCAACCCGAAGCCTATCTTAATGGCAGCGATTGTGATAATCGCCAGAAGCAAGAAGGCAAAATCTAGAGACTCTTCTCGATCCTGGGAGGAGTAACGTTTGGTGCTCAGCGAGTACACGTGATGATCGTCGTGGTCGTGGTCGTGATCGTCGTGGTCATCGTGATCGTGATCGTGATCGTGATCGCCCAACGCGTAGCAGAGCAGAAGTTGAAATGTGAGAAGGAATAGCGAAAACTTTGACATGGCGACGGTCGTTCAAGGGGTCTACTCCGATCTCATCTTGAATAAATCCTGTCTAAAGTTACAGTTAGTGTCGCATGTAAGTGGACAAGCTACAGCAACACTGAAATGTATGTACACATCTCCCCGAATGCTTCTATAATACAACGATATGTCATGTTGCCTTCACTTTGCTTCACACCTCCTTCTCCTCGCCTCGCCTCCACTCCCCTCCCCTCTCCTATCTCCTTCTCCTTCCACCTCTCCCCACCTGGTCTCATCTATTTTCTGTATGTCACTCTACTCGCTGCCTCAACCCTTCCTCTCCTTCCCTCCCCTTCCCTCGCCTCTCCTCCCCTCTCCTAAATCTCCTCTCCTCCCCTCCCCTCCCCTCTTCTCCCCTCTCCTCTCCTCTCCTCTCCTCTCCTCTCCTCTCCTCCCCTCTCCTCTCCTCCCCTCATCTCCCCTCCCCTCCTCTCCTCTCCCGCCCAGCCCCGTTCCGTCCACGTCTTCGTCTCCTCGGTTCTTTCCATGTCGTCGCTTCGCTTCGTTCAGCTCGAGCATTACGGTATGATCTAGTGCTGTCCTCTATCGTCATCATTTAAAGCACCTGAGGCGAGCTTGATTTCTCCGGCAAGAGAAGGGATGCATTGCGAAGTTCGGGAGGAACGACATAGATAGAAGAGATGGTGGGTTGAGGTGAGGTGAGGTGAGGTGAGGTGAGGTGAGGTGAGAGTAGGGAGCATGTTGAACAAATTTGCACTAGTATGTTGGCTGTCGATGGTGTGGATTGGAGGGAAGAACGGAATTTCTTCCTCTTCTCCTCAGAATCGCGTTACTGTGTCTACCTCACATTTCAGGATCATGTCCTTACGAGGAGGAGGAGAAGGAGATGTGAATGGTGGAGTACTTTCTGCTTCATCGGCAAGAGCGCTTCAGGATTCCAGAGGGTTCCTTAAAGCAAGGGAGAGAAATTTAACGAGGATCGACGAGAATTGCGACCAGTTACAGGACGTGACACGTTTGGACCTGAGCGGCAACATGCTCATAGACCTAGGTGATAGGAATCTTGTGTCACTCGCGCTCACGAGCGAACCAGGTGGGTTCCGAAACGTGCATACCATCACTTGGTTGGACGCTTCGCGCAACTGCTTCTTGACCGACAAGCCCCTCATGGGCATGGGGTCGCTCAAGGTCCTCAATGTCGGGCACAACAACATTTCTCGACTGCAGTATGTGGGGACATGCAAGCAGCTGAGGGCTCTGATAGCAAACAACAACGAGATCTTTGACGTGGACGAACTGGACTATGAAGGATCCCTTCCGTTCCTCGAGTCACTCCTGCTCTCCTCGAATCAGTGAGTACGAGACAAGGCGTGAGCTGCTGCTATCCTTGATCTCTTGTTGACCCCTTGGGTTTTAATCCCTTGTTGACCCCCTGTTGACCTCTTGTTGGTTCCTTGAAATCTCTTGTCAACCTCTTGTTGATTCCTTCGTCCCAGATTCCGAAAGTTTCCAACCAAGTTCTTCAAACATTTCCCAAAGCTTAAGAAGATTTCTCTCTCTCATAATCGCCTTTCCAAGTTCCCAGAGATCCAGACGAACAAAGATTTGCAAGTAACCTGCAACGATTCTGATGATCAGACTCGCTCTTGATGAGATTTGGGCAGGAGCTACGGTTGGCTTATAACAAGATCAAGGAGATTCCGCTAGGATATTTCAGCAGTGACCTGCAGATTCTTGACTTGGGCCATAACAGAATTTCCAACATGTCTGGGATCATGGTTTGCTACATTCTCTGTGTGCAATCGTACATCTGAATGTCCACCAGGCGCTCAAAGGGTGTAAAATGCTCCGCAACCTCAACCTGGCTGGTAACTTGCTCCTGAAAACTTCAAATTTGTGTGAAAGCATGCGAAAGGAAATCCGATTTGCAATGTGTCAAGCTATCGAGATACTGTGATCAACATGTGCAAGAGACTTGAGGTAAGGCTCAGTTGACCTGACTCTTTCACTGATCTCCCTGTCAAGATTCTCGATGGCAAAAAACTCGCTGAGAGGGAGGGTGGAAAGTCCTCGCGCGGTTTAAACAGGAAAGAAGATCCTAGAGAAGTGTTTATGAGCAACTTGCCATACTCGGCTTCTGAGTCCGACATTAAGCAGTTTTTCTCCGATCTTGGATGGGTGCTTTGACTTAGCTATCCCTCAACATGTTCTGAATTTCTTTCATTGGTTAACAGAAAGCTGTTGTTAAGATCCACCTGCTCAGACAACGCAAACCCAAGCGACCCGACGAGAGTCTCCGATCGAAAGGAGTTGCCTTCGTTAAGTTCCGGACAGCGGAACTTGCAGAACGAGCGATCTTGGGCTTCAACAATCGAAGCATGGGGGTGGAAGGAAGCCGAGGAGAAGGAGCGATCGTACGGCAGATCTATCTACGACCATCATGGAGGGACGTGCATGGAAAACCGACTCGGAAGGTATAGGCTGGTCAGAGGGAAATCATGGAGGTCAACACCATTGTTGCAGGTCGAGCATTCAGATGAAGACGAAGCAAGCGATGAGATGGATACTGGGGACAGAGAGGCGCCTCAGTCAGCTGACGGGGAGATAGAAGAGGTGAAGTCCTCTCCCCTCAAACCCTTCTCACTTGGTCTTCAGATGAGATCGGAGAGCCCAGAAGCCAGTGAAAGAGTCGGCCAAGGCAGCGAGCAAAAGTTCGAACTCTAGACGCTGACCTGCCATTTATCCTAACTCCAAGGACAGGTACGGAGAGTACGAATCAGAGGATCTCGAAGATATTCCTACTCGTGTACAAGAAAAGCCTGCTGTTGCTCACAACTTTGTGGTACAAGACATCCAGCAAAGTGAGACCAGCTGTGTGTTTGAATGCTTGAATTTTGTTGTTTCGTCTTTTATTGACTTGAAATGGCACGTAGAGGAGAAGAGTGAGAAGAAGCCTAAATCACTGAAAAGATCAAAAAATCTAAAGGTGACTACAAGAATGTGCAAGACGCAATCCTCTCATGTATCAGCAGACTAAAGTTCGTACACATCTTCAAAAATGAAATCATCGGCCACCAAGCAAGTAGCGAGGAGAAGGAGGGTTGCTCAGCTAGCCCTGGAAGTGCGCCGCGTCGATGTGCGAGGAGAAGAGAGCTGCTTGGGTGGTGTGAAACGCGGCGAGGTCGGGGTTCAATCCAGATGCGAGCAGACTGTCAAAGGAATGAGCCGTTAAGTCCGGGGTCCCAAAAGTCAGATGATGCCCTATGGACCCTGGCAGAGCTTGACCAGACGCCAAATGTATGCCGGGGGAAGACTCAGGAAACAAGTAGCTGCTCGACACGTTCAAGTTGTCAGTCAGAATCATCTCTGAGTTGATGAAGGTGTAACACGCTGGATCCACCACCATGGCTCCAGATGATGTCGCTGCGACTTCTCTCCCCTGCGGATGATGCGTATGCTCCTGCACGTGCGAGACGGGAGTTGCAAGCTGCCCGATGAGCGGATACACCAGCAGGTGGTTCACCGAGGAGAGGTCAGCTCCGTAAGTCTCGCGCAACTTCTGGTTGAGAAGATCGTCTTTGCCTTTGTAGAACTCGAGGACTTGCTGCTAGCACGATCAGGACTGACTCAGGATGAGGTTGGAGCACCTGAATCTTTTGAATCTGCACAGGATTGTAGATCTTGTAGAAGTGAAAGAGAGCCTGAAACAGAGTGATGTAGTGGATCGCCTCCATCTCAATCGCTGCTTGATCATACAGGTGCTGCAGGTGACAAATCAAACTACGGTTTAAAGACCGTACACACAATACTTTGATAGAGCTCTGCGTGCCGTTCAATCCTCCCATTGAGATATCCGCCCAATCCGCTGCTTGACCAACCCGCTGTGCCCCATTCGTACCTTTCGCTGATGCAGTTGCAGCTACATCACGAAGAATCAGGGGGGGCATAGCAGAGTCTCATCAAGACCTGAGTAGCTTCCATTCAGATCAGCGTTGTACCTCTTGCGCAAAGACTCGTTCAAGTCTTCCAGTCGGCCTGCACGGCATGTCATTCTCACACCTGAGACTGTGCCAGCGAGCGACACCTTCGAATTGATCCAGAAGAGAGCCGATTGTGTCTATCTTTGAAATGTTGTGAACACGATAGAACTCAATCAGCATTGTTCCTATTCGACTTCGCCTATCCAGACTCTCGAGAAGATCTGCACATTTTGACAAATAATCCTTGCTCGATTTATCATGAGAGTCCTTGGAATGATGAGCCACGACGGAGTTCAGAGATTCAATGGCTTCTAGCGTTTGTGCGGCAGTCGGTCGCAACCTATTGAGATGTCAACTTGCAGAGGCTGGAGGGTTCAGATTCATACGAGGGGTGCTGCATTTGCAGAAGCGAAAAGAGTTTCTGATAGAGTTTCCTGACATCTTCTGGTAAGCCCTTCAGTGCGTGATCAGTTGGCAATGGAAGCCCTACAGTTTACAGCATCTGTCAATATAAAGCACACTTCCCGATGATCTGCATTGCAACCTTTCTCGTTGATTGCAGTGCGAAGAGAGTTCATAGTGTTTGGAATGTCTGAGTACGGTGGCATTTCCATAGCAATCTCCCACATGATGACACCATACGCCCAGACATCTACTTTCAGAGAAAGACAGCTCCCATTGATCTGCTCTGGGGCCATCCAAGGGGGGCTCCCTATCGAAATCAACAGTTAGCTGTAGACAAGAGCTATCCCTCCCGATCAACCTGATATCGTGGAAGAATTATAGCTGAGGAAACAAATGAAGGTGATTGTCAATATTGGACCAAGAAAATTGCTATCAATGTCACCTCTCATGCTGCAACTTTCTTGCACATCCGAAATCAGCAATCTTCACCTTTCCTTCGTCTGCCACGTAACCAACCTGAGTGTCTGGAAACTTTCAGCAACGATTATGACCTGTTAAAAGAATATTCTTCGAGCTCAAATCTCGATGAACGATATTTTTTGAGTGTAGGTAAGCAATCTTGAACATAAGATTAGTCATCAAAATTTGGTGAAAGCTTATGGAATACCCCAGTAGCTAGGTCTCTAAGCATTGACATCTTTTGAAATGCAGAAATCTTATGTTTTTTGTTTTCGTTAATCAACCTATACAAGTTTCCTCCACCACATAATTCGAAGATCTGCATCGAGCAGCATGACCACAACTAATATTGGCAATGACATGTAGTTACCAGGCCAATAGAGAGTTTGTTGCAATCCTCTTCGTCTTTAGGAAGAGTTAAAGTAGAGCCCATGAAGGCTACAACGCTAAAGTCTCATAGTTATCGTTGATGCTTGCAGAGATCATGTTAACCTGGGATGGCGCAGCTGAGTGATAATTTCCAGTTCTAGTGACAAATCTCGAATAAGTTGAGGAAGCGATCTTCCTGACCCTGCCGTCTATGCATCGATGGGCGTCAGATCTAATCGCATGAAATACGCGTTTACCGGTTTAAGATATTTAACTGCAACTGGACTCCCATGAAACATAGCTTTTTCAATGGACTAAAGCAATTTTCTTCGTTAGTGACACCAAAGCAAAGTGTCTGAAGTCCTTACGCCAAATGCTCCACTATCAAGATTTTCTCCTCCGTTTATGCTGGAATTGGGGACAGCAACTCCAAGAAGTCTTCAAATCAGATTAGTGATGTAGTTGATGTCAAGCCATCCATCAGTAATCAAGGCGCACGAAAACACACCAATTCAATCATGTTCTCTATTTCCATTTGTCTCTACACGAGCAAATCAAAAGTCGAATTCTTACGTTGTGATGACGGATACAAATTCTTGAAGCTGTTCTCCATTAAACTCTCTGCTCTTCTCTGCCCATCGTAATGCTTTTGCCATCGTTGCTTCCAGTTCCAACGACATGGCGTCGACTTCTAAAAACGCCTACCCCTGCTAGAAACATAACCCCCGTTTTTGATATTGACACACCCGGTCCGTCTCAGGCTAGGGTTCCTGTTACTTCCACCACCCCCTTCCACCGCCACCTTCCCCGCCAAACTTTCAAATTTCACACAACCCCTACCCCCTAGGGACAACTTCTTTCTACCCTCCCTACAGCAAATTCTCTCGACTACCCTGTGGGCAACAATGATTGGGACCCCTACCCCAGCTATCAAGCTCCACTTGTCCCTCATCTCCTCACTGCCCTCCCAGTAATCGGGCCAGGCACAGCAGGCTCAGCCTGAGTCACAACAGCCGGCCAATCGGGCCACAAAGGTTGTCGGATTCATCGCCCTCATTCCACTCAACTACCACCTCGTCCACTATGACCCCCCCCCCCCCCCCCCTGGTCTCCCACTTCCGATATTCCATGTACCCACCCACCCCTCGGAGCTCTCGCCATTGGCTACAGATTGGCTACAGTACACCTCGCCCTTCAGAAGGCTTGAAGTTTGACTTGGCAACTTGATAGAAGAATCTTTACCTGTCTGTACCCCCTCCTGAAGTTGAATCTCGCAACCCCCCAACACAACTACCACCCCCCTTCTATGAGGTTATCGAATGGTAATGACCACCCCACCTCTACATCGATTGTAAGGGTTGGAGTGCAATGTTCTGAGGCGAGGTCCTTCGGTCTAAAAAGGGGGGTCGGAGGAATTTGAAGGGGTTACTACCGGTATGCACCTGGTAAGAAGAAGGGGTCATATGAAGGAAGGGCGGGGAAAAGCGAACGATCGATCTCTTCCTGAGGGGTCCTCGAGACGGAAAAAGCGGGGTAGGCCGCAAGACTCTCAGGGGTGGGCTTTGCTTCAGGGGGTCGTGTGAGGGAGACAATAGGGGTAGGGTCCATCTGCTTCAAATCTCAAGGAAGTGAAGCTTTCGGCACGAAGCAGCACAGTTAGAGGAGATGGTAGTACACAACATGCAGAGCGAGAAAAGGATGGAAGATTCTCATAGAGCATCGCCTCACAGCTCTCCTGATTATACCCGAATCTCATGCCACATAGCGACTCGCTTCTTGCTGGTACTCTTGATTGAAATCTGACGGTGAATTGGCAGTGCCATGACTTCCTGGGCTGAAATGAAACTCCAAGCAAACCCAAGATAAGTTCAGATTGACCTGAATCATGCAAGACGAATTGTGTTCTGTCTGCGAAGAGTACATCGCAGAATTTTTTTGTCACAAATGCGACAGGAAAATATGCGTGGTATACACCATGAGATAGTTTTGCAAAATGATTCACATGAAAACTCTTGCAGGAATGTGATGAGGTGATCCATCTTATTCCTGAAAAAACTGTGCATCAGCGAGTGTCACTTCGTGGAAAGGGAGCCAATCAGTCGATCAATGCTGGGTTAGCAATTTTTACTTGTCAAACTCCTTGTTGACAAACTTGCTGCAGGCAAATGCCGTCTGATCGATACGGTTATTTGTTGAATTTTCTGACAAAACTTCTCATATGCTATTTAGGTCACAACCAATCCCAGAATGTCTCTTATCAACAGTATACTCCTAGCAAGCCTGCATCTGACCTGACAAAATATGGTGCGGACTCAAAGATCTCTCACTACCCACTAACTTGCAAGTAGGAAATCGTGCAGACAGCATTGGATATGGCAGATCTCCGCATGATACAAGAATGGGCGGAGGGTATTTTCATGTTTCATTCCCGTTGGAACATTTCTTTTTGACCTCTGCTTCAAGAGATGCCAAGTTCCAGCAGCAATTGAATGAGACGCTCAATCAGAATTGGACTGAGTTCCAGCAAATGACAAGTGGCCACTATGGCCAGGCACACTTGAGTGCTGAGGAAAACTCGGTGCCTGAACAGGTCAAAATCAAATGGGAAAGAATTTCTTGAGATTGATACAATATCTCAGGTCTATGGAAGGCAGAGTTTGGTGGAGATTGAGAGGCCTCAATCGACAAAAGCCGTCGAAGATCAAATGCCATCAATGCTCGACTATTACAAAGCAGGTAACGCTAATAGCCGAATGTGAATGAAGTGAAAGTGAATGCAGGGCAAAATACCGACGTTTACAACGAGAATAGCGCGTATCATGACGACCAGGATTCGTTTGAAGAATGCTTCGATGATGTATATCTGTGTCTGACCTCGCCGATACCGCACTGACGGGAGATGCAAGGTACCTTGGGAGCCGCCCGATGATGATGACGACGACGACAACTCCAAACCGCTTGCCCCTCCTCCATCCAATCTTGGATACAACAAATCAGAAGTTCAGCAACAAAAATCCAACGATCCAACTGCCGAAGCTAAGGAGCAGTACTCCGCAATGCCCACAATTGGCACTTCACCTACGGCAGAATCTGAAAATGCTCAGAAACCAGCAGCAGCTTTGGTTGCAGCGGGAATGACTGGTCTGGAAAAAAATTCAACGGTCCAAATGGTTCACTAAATTTCAAGGCAAATAATTTTATGTTGACAGGTTCCTGATGACGCTTTAGCAAAGCTCAAAGATACCCAAAGCTCTCCAAATGAGCGATCTCCGGCCTCTGGTGTCCATGCTGACTCAAATCAGCTGCGGCAAAAATTTGTGCAGGTATCTTTGAGGACTACAGCTAAACTTTGGCTCACGTTCGGTTGTATTCAGAGAGGAGCAGCGAGTTTTGTTGCACAGCTTCGAGATACAAAAGACAATTCTGACATGCTTGTATCCTTGATTTTGACAAAGGAGATGCTTTTGGTTGCACAGAAACCAAGGTTCGTGACTGGACTAGAAAGCATTTGTACACTGACTTCAAGTTTTTGTTTCAGCTATAAGACCCTTTTCACCCTAAAGTTTACGGCGGGAATCAAAGCTTTTCCAGTACCAAGAGACCAGAATGGAGTGATTGTCATATCCTCTGAGCTTCAAGAACCTCTCGTTTTTGGTTGTGGACAGGTCAGGGAACAGGATTGGATATTTGATCATTCCATTAAAGCCTTTTCAGGCCAAACTCTTTCAAGAGACTCTCGAGGCGTTTGTTACTCTCAGCGGCTGCTCAAATCCAAATCCTCTTAATCGACCTCAGGTCAGTCCTGTTCTACGATCCAGAGGTCCTGATTTTGTCAAAGATGGTTGCCCCGGGCATCATGAATGTTATTGAAGTCGAACCAAAAGCTGGAGGTTGTTTTGGAGTCAACGTTTGACTTACATGACATGAGCTACAGAACAATCTGGAGCAGCAGGTCAAGTTCTTTCATCAGACAAGAAGGCTGGAGATTCATCATCAGCATCGCAATCAAACGCAAAAGTACCACCTCCTGGTCAAGCGGTTGCTTCTCCTCCTCCTCCACCACCACCTCCTCCGCCGGCTGTTGGAGGTAGCGAAGATCTCAATATTTATTCGTTTCTTGCTGACACCATTCGACCATCAGGTCCACCACCACCACCGCCTCCTCCTCCGCCTCCTCCTCCAGCTGGCGGAGGTGATTTGACAGAAACCGTGAGAGCTTCTCTGATGCTCGCGGATAGCAGGACCTCCTGCCCCACCACCACCCCCTCCCCCACCTCCTGCCGGTGGAGCTGGGCCCCCGCCCCCGCCCCCGCCCCCGCCTCCGCCTGGAGGAAAAGGAGGTCCTCCGCCTCCTCCGCCTCCTCCGCCTCCTCCGCCTCCAGGTGAATTGAAGCTGAGCAATCTTCAAGCACTGACTGGTAGACGTTGTAGGTGGCGGACCTCCCCCCCCACCTCCTCCCCCAGGACAAGGCCCTCCTCCGCCTCCGCCTCCTGCTGGCCTGAAGCCAGGTCAAGGGAATGCATCAGTAAGGAGCAATTTGCGAGGAAGTAGCTATCGTGATAAGGAACGCAGGTTCCTGGATTACGACCAAAGGAAAAGAAGCAGCCTGGGAAACGAGTCAAGCAACTGCACTGGATCAAATTGAATGAGGTGACTCATGACTCTCGAATGAAGAGCTAGAACCTTGACACTTACATTCAGAGGAAAGTGCCAGGAACCATATGGGAGAGTATGAAAGATGAGGAGATTGGGTTGGAGATCGAACAGGTCGAGACATTGTTTGGAGTTAAAGTTGTGGCGAAGGATTTACACAAGGTTGCGAACTTCTTTAAAATCCGTCAGACGCTCCATTAAGAGTTTTTGATCAGGACGATGATCTTGACTCCTCTAACAATGCTGGGCCAAGAAGGAAGAAAGCTGTTATTCTTTTAAGCGCAAATCGCTCGCAGACAATTGGAGTCCTTCTTTCTCATCTCAAAATCCCGTCGTTTGCACTCTAACCATGCATTTAATAGCTGATTAATTTAACAGGCATGATGACTTTCGGAAAGCGATAATGTCTTTAGACACGCGAACGCTTCAGGTATTCATTGAACAACTGGCGCTTTCTGATTGTAATGTGCTGCCGATACACAGCCAAATTTTGTAGTGCAGCTGATGAGACTCTTGCCAACGGATCAAGAAGTTGCTGCCTTACAATCATATACTGGACCAAAAGAGGACTTGGGAGTGGCAGAGCGATTTTTGTTTGAGCTACTTTGTATACCTCGCCTAAAGCCTCGCTTGCAGGTAAGCTTTCAGATTGCAATGTTGCAGGCTACCCATAACTTTGAATGACAGTGCTTTGTCTTTATCCTTGAATTCAACGCAAGATTGCATGATCTATCAGAGAATGTAGAGGTATCAAGTGATCAACTGTTTCGCTGTTGCCAACATTCTGCAAGGTCTTCAGCTACGCAATTCATGACATCAAGAGATGCACCTCGCTCGTCAAAGTGCTGGAAATCGTGTTGGCCCTCGGCAACTATATGAACGGCCAGGGACCGAAAGGAGGAGCCTACGGTTTCAAGCTTGAGGTCTCCTTGCATCTGACGTGTACTCGACCATGATGGATCAACAGTTCTTGACCAAGTTGGCCGACACCAAGACTTCAGATAATAAGAGCACTCTCTTGCATTACCTGGTAAACTTTGAAAGCTGTTGTTTTCTTGTCTCTGAAATACTTTGAGGTTGATTACATACATCGCAAATTTCCAGAGTACATCAGTTTTCCTCAGGAGCTGAGCAACGTTGAGATTGGTGCAAAAGTGTCAGAAAACATTGTGAGCTCTGCTTGTGGGAGGCAGTCACTCTGAGCTTGACTGCAGGTGGATGAGATCAGCAAGTTTAAGAAGGAGATCAAATTCATTTACGAGGAGATGAACAAGCCTTACTACAAGAGCAATGCTAAAACAGACCCTTGCGGCTCAAAACTAGAGCAGTTCTACCACACCGCATATCGGGACATGGAAGTGCTCGAACAAAACAAGAAAGAAGCTTTGGCGATGTACAAGGAGCTTTCCAAGATGTGAACATGAATGTTTTCATCCGTTGCTCTGTTGATGTGAGTCTCAGGTATGGCGAGGAAGAGCTCAAGCCCGACGAGTTCATGACCTATATTCATCAATTCGCTCAAAGCTTCAAGGAGGCTCATAACGAGAACGTTCGCAAGAAAGAGGAAGAAGAACGTGTGCGGGCAAGACGGGAGCAATTCTTGAAGCAGATGCAAGAAAACGAACGTCTCGCCGAGCAGCGACGCCAGCAGAAGCAGATGGCTGGCGGTAAACCTCAGCCGCAGCCCAGCAAAGACCCGGTGAAGTAGAAGTTAATCTTGGGGTTTTGACTCATAACCTTTCAGGTCCCTGAAAGACCCAAGCAGAACAAAAGCGAACCTCACGCTCGTCACGAGCCCCCGCAGAAACCGCCGCTGAGGCCAAGCAACGGAGCTCATGATGCTGCTCAAATCACTGACATGATCAACCAAATGCCCAAGAGTGGCAAGTTTGTATTCAAGAAGAACAACAGTGCAGGCGAAGGTCAAAACCTCCTACGCGATCACCTGGGCCAGGTAGCTGCTGGTTGTCGCTCTGTCTCAAGCCTCATGTTCCTGCAGGGCAAGAAAGGTGCCGGAACGGCGCCAGTGCAGGAGGAGGACGTTTTCTTTGATGACATCATCGATGTTCCTTCAGAGCAAAGTCAGAAGCATGCCATGCCACCGCTGCCTCCCGGCTTAGGTACGTCGCAGCAGGTGTGTCCTCATCTTGACTCGGCCGGCAGGTCCCAGGCCTGGCTCAACAGGCTCGAGCGCAAGGCTGAGCAAGGACGGAGATGGCGGAGATATCCGCTCGAACCTCAAGGACTTTGGGAAGTTCTTGTCGCCCAACCACAAGATCGCAAACAGACGCAAGTGAGAGGCCTGAACGAAAGAGACGAGAAGAGATTGAGAGGCTGATTGTAGTGGTGGGTTGCTGTTGACATGAATACATTCTAGTTCATCAGACACAGACCTTGTCTCCTCTCCTCCCCTCTCCTCCCCTCTCCTCCCCTCCCCTCTCCGCTCTCCTTGACCCGCGCTCTGTGTCTGGTATCTCTTTCTCTCTTCTCCACATGGTCCTTCTCTTGTCTTTGTCGACTCCAAAACTTTTCAGACTCTCCTGCTTGTCATGATGAGCCTTTACTTAAAAAAAGTCATGATGATTGCTAAAAAAAAGTCAACTGCAAAAAGATGTCGGGGGGGATCATGACGAGAATGCAAGCGGAGGAGCGGGTGCTGGTCTCGAGGGCCCAGCAGGAGCAGGAGGCGACAAGGAGAAGAGAAGCGACAGCCAGCAGGTGAGGCGAGCGAGGAAGGAGCTCTCGTTTGACTCGCTGCTCCATGCAGGGAAGAAGAGCATCAGCGAAAGATGGGTAAGTGGGGGGGCCTGCCACAGGATTCATGCTTGATGCTCGTCCAGCTGAGCTCCAGGAGAGGCAGGAAGAGACCAAACTGTCAGAGGAATTGACAGCCATGCGGATAGCAGAGGCCAGTCGTCGTCGACATATCGTTAGCCTCGTATTACCCGTTTCAGTATGTTTGATTTGCTTTCAGTCGATCGAGATGAAAGAGCAGATCAGAGAAGATAGAGAAGAGCAGAGGAAGTGGTTCTGGGAACAAGAGCATCATCGGTCGACCTTGATGATGCTTCAAGCATTCTGTGACGATGAACTTCAGACTTTTGATCATAGAGAAGCATCGCAAAGTGCAGATGGCGATTAGGGTCAGGGTTTCCTGCCCGTGATTGCATTTTCACTGAGCAATGGTTGCATCAAGGCTAAGGAGAAGAACCAAGACAAACTGCAACACGAATATCTTTGTGAGGCCAGAAAGTTTCGGATCAAGAGAATATTCCACTTCTTCGATCATGACAGGTCTGTTGGGTACCTCTTGGTGAAGTAGTTTGCAAACTTAGAGCTGGTACCATAGGGATGGAGTCATATCGCTGCAAGATCTGTCCAAGAGACTCCGTCAGGTGCTTTCACTCCTCATAAGACCATCTCCGTGATGATGCTTTCAGCTGGAGAAAACCTTCCGCAAGAAGGTTGAGCAGCTGTACCCGAGAACTTCTCTCACAGGCCTCCTAGGACGCTCAAGATATGATGGAGGAGCTTTGGAGGCATTGTCAATTGTTTCCGGGGTATTCAGATACTGTTCGATGTCGGGCTGACTCAGTCCATGGCAACAGCTTCCGAGCAGCGCAAGAGCATTGGATCCGATATGGAGAACCGAAACCTTGTCTTGTAAGGATCCATGAGTGAAAATCCTTGGATTGAAGGGTTGCAGGCACCAGGAAAGGTGTTGCAAGCACCCCGTCCCATCTTCTTTGGTGCCGAGGAATCAGTCAAGGTACCAACAGCCTCCTGCTTGTTTGCGCTCTTCTCAGCTTGTACCCCTTATGACTCTTGTCGGGCTCTACTCCAAGTCTTGGAGGTAGTCTCAGTCTACTTTCTCTCATCATATCCACTTGACGCCTCTGTGCTCCGCAAGCGCGTCAAAGGAGAGGCAAAGGGTAGAAAAGAGCGACATCGATGATTATCGAGGGAAACTTGACAAAGACGCCTTCTTTGAGGTCTGACTAGCACTTGTTGGGTGTGCTAGCCGATTGAAAACGCGTTCAGATGGTTCTCACATGCTTGGAGGTACAGCCTGTCGCCAACACTGAATCTCAATACCAAGGGATGAAGGTGAAGTGCGATGTGATATGAGCTGCTTCTGAAGCTCTTTCTAAAGACCAGCGAGTACTACATGCCTCCCCTCCTCGTCAGCATCGTTGAGTTTCTCCTGCACGTTGAGCCATGCGATCTCGTAGCTCTGCTGGGACTTTTCTTCTCCTCCTCCTCACTGCTCGTGCCAGTCAGTTCGAAGTTACGACGAGCTCGAGAAGGAGCTGCTCTCTGGTGCTCCCAACCCTTCCCTCCTACCATCTCTTCACTCTTCAACGACTCCTTCCCCTCTCCTTCTCTTACCAGCTCTCCTCGGATTGTCATTGTCTGTCTCCTCAGGGAAGGTCACAGTCGAGGACGGTATGACTATCCTCTTCCGAAGATGCGGGACCCCAGCTCGAGTCGATTTAGGTCTGCAGACTTTCTACTTGTACGTCTCACACATGCACAGGAAACCTGCTTGGGTTCGACAGGCTCGTCGACCCATTTGCTCAATTTTCCTTCAAAGATTTCTTGCGAGCGGTTTTGAAGACGAGGAATGGCGAGTTCATGGGCGAGAACTTCTTTAGATAGCGATTAGAATCTGTTGTTACAATTGCCGTGTTTGTCAATTGGATAAGATGAAGGTGAAGATGAAGGTGAATAGATGATCAAGATACAGATGAAGGTGAAGATGAAGTTGTGAAGGTGATATACAACAATGTTTGTCTTAAACTTTCTTGGCTATCCTTGTGCCATCCATCGGATAAACTCGTGATCTTTTCTGAAACAGCCGAGGAACCTGAGAAAGCTTCTTATCTTCCAGTCTCGCAGATTTTCAGTTACTCACCATGTACAGGCCGCACTTGCTTCCGCTTCCCCCCCCTTCCTCCTCTTCCTCCTCCTCGCCAGTCACGATGACCTTACTCTCTAGCGGAGGCTCGAGGCGCATCGGGCGAGATGAGAAGGAGCTTTCAGGTTCAGCTCGCATGCTCCTGGCGGTCCTCGTGGAGTAGAGGTTCCAGTAGCGAAGTCCTTCCTCGAAGAGTCTCTTACCGATCAGACCGTTGATCTCTCCTCTGACTAGTCGTCGTCTGGGTTGAGACGACATGACCCTCTCGCCCTCCTCCTGTTGAGCTTCTTTTCTCAGGTCCCCGACAGAGCCAGCAGAGCTTGAAAGCTGCTCGTTACCCCTCTCCTTCCCCTCCCTCCCAATATCCTCCTTCTCCCTTGTCTCCGTTTGACTCACGTCGACCGAACAAGTAGTGACCGAGTCTCCGCAATGCTCTTTCAAGCTGAAACGAGTCAACTACAGCAGACATGGCAGAGCTCTACCTCTCGTTGACGTTGATGGAGCTGATATCCGTCAAGACCTCGCTCACCTGGCTGATTTCTTGGTAGGTCTCCTCCTCCATTCCCCCGAAGCCTTGGGTCGACTGACAGCTCTCGCTCTTGTCATTATTCGTGTTCGACTTCTCAATCTGTGTCTTAATGGCGGCGATCCTGTGCCGACGAGTCAAACTCGATTTCATTTCTCACCTCCTCTCACTGTACCACTCCATCTTCTTCTGCTCACTGTCGGCTTGAAACGTCCAGACCTGACGACAGCGTATGAGAGGAGATGATACAACGAGCGCCCAGCACCCGCTGTCTTCCTGAGCCTTCGCAAACAGTGAAACGGAGCTCATCGTGTGTGAAGGCCTTGCAGACATGGCTGAGGTACATCTTGGCTTTCTCTTTCCTCAACACTCTCGCAGTGAAATCCTCATAGCATATCAAGCAGTGCGGGTGAAGCACAAGATGTCGTTGTCCCTTCAAACAAGCTCGTCATTTCCTCTCGTCTCTCTCGCGCTGAGTCTACCCAATTTCTTGGCCACGTCATTTCTTGCTGCAATAGCACGCCTTCTTTGATCAGGTGTGTTCGGAGACCTGTGGGTAGAGGAGAGGAGAGGAGAGGAGAAGAAGAGGAGAGGAGAAGGAGAAGGAGAGGAGAGGAGAGGAAGAGAGGAGAGGAGAGGAGAGGAGAGGAGGGGGAGAGAGGAGGAGAGGAGGAGAGGAGAGGAGAGGAGAGGAGAGGAGAGGAGAAGGAGAGGAGAAGGAGAGGAGAAGGAGAGGAGGAGGAGAGGAGGAGGAGAGGAGGAGGAGAGGAGGAGGAGGAGGAGAGGTCAAAGCAAAGAGCAGCAAGCAAGAGCGTTGCTCCTACCTCCTCGGCTCGCCTCAGCAGCAGTCTCAATCCTCGGGAGGTCACCCCACTTACTCGCAGACGCTCTTATGCTCTTGGTCTTTCTCACGGAGGGAGAGCTGCTCAAGGAGAGAGGGTCCGAGTCCCACGAGCTCCACCTTGAGTTGTCGAAGGTCTTCCATGCCGCATCCCCTAGCGTCTCCTCTCTTGCGCTGACCTGCTGTGATGTTTCATCCTCCTCCGCATGTTCGTCTAAGGATTCATGCGGTCGTGCCGGCTGCAGGTGAAAGTTCAGAGCGAGGGAGCGGGAAGGAGAAGAGAAGGTCACCCAGTTCCAATCCGAGACGTTTGCGCTGCCTTGGTCGACTGTGAATTTTGTTTGACAACATACCCGAGGGACGTTCATCCTCTACCCTTCAAGAGACTGCGCTTGCTCTCTGTTTGCCTTCATTGTCTGTCCGGCCTCACGCTAGAGCATGAGCCTGTTCCTGCTAGGCGTCAGGCTCGTCGACGTGACCGCCTCTCCTTCATCCTTCGCTCTCCTCCTTGCTCTCCTCCTCTCCCTCCTTTGCCGTCGCTACCGGCGACCCCATGCCGCTGTGCCCAAAACAATACAAACTAATCCCGGACAGAACTAAACCCATGCGAGTCGCGCCATTGGTTTCATTCAATTTCATGTATCGCAACAGGAAGTAACGTGTGTTGTTTGTGCGGTACAGACAAGCACATGGTTGTATCGCAACTGCTTGACTTGTCTCTACCTTGCGGCGGAAACGGTTACGCACGCTAGGACAGGTGTGTCAAAGGCTACAACTCAGTCTGCTCGTTTCTTCCATTCATTCGGGGACGGTTTTGTTCTGCTGCAAATTCAAAGTTGACCTCACTTGTCTCGTGTCGACTCATGAAGAGACATGACTGTTTTCATGTGCGACTTCTCCATCACGAGCGTCGCGTTGGCGGTTGCTCATAGTCGTCATCGTAATCCTCATCGTCTTCTTCGTCTTCCTCATCCACTTCCTCCTCGACTCGCACATCCTCCTCGTCGTCGTCAGGGGCGAGGGTGTCGGGGTCAGCCAGGTACTTGAACTTCACTCCGAGGTGAGACTCGAAGAGACCCACTCGCTTCCTGCAGGGCAGCGTCGCGATCAGCTTCGAGCGCAAGGAAGGAGACAATCACTTACTTCAAATCCTTGACGACCAGGGTCACAACCTTTCCCTTCCTCCCCAGCCTCCCAGTCCTCCCTGCCATGTGCACATAGCTGGCGACTTCGCGGGGGAGCTGCTTGCGAGGTCAGAGCAGAAGAGAACGCAGCTGAAGGAGACCTCCCAGAGGAACACGACATCGAAGTAGAAGTCCAGGCCACGAGCGTTTGACTCGCTCATGATGATCAGCGGTGGGTTGTCTCTGAGCAGACGTCAGAGCCAGGGAGGCCAGGAGGAGAAGACAGGAGGGAGAAGAGGAGAAGACAGGAGGGAGAAGAGGAGAAGACAGGAGGGAGAAGAGGAGAAGACAGGAGGGAGAAGAGGAGAAGAAAGGAGGGAGAAGAGGAGAAGACAGGAGGGAGAAGAGGAGAAGACAGGAGGGAGAAGAGGTCTTGCTCGCTTACTGCTCAGCGAGAGAGTTTCTCAGGTTTTCTCGCCGCTGCACAAGTTCATTGTGAATGTCCTCGGACACTGTTGGCTCGCCCGTGGCATTCTTCGCATCGTACTCGTCGAATCCCAGGGCCCGATGGATCGAGATCGCTCGTTCGATGCCGCTGCAGCAAGAAAGAGGAGAGTGAGGCGGGAGCGAGAGGGAGAGCAGCCAGGGAGCATTTTAGTGGCATGCCAGCAGCTTCACCTGTAGTGCATTTTGTCGATAATCTCGTTCACGCTCAGCCCATTGGGAAGGAATAAGATGGCAGGAGTGGTCGGACAGTAAGCGGTGAGCAGATTTTGCAGCGTGCGATATTTCTCCTCTTCTCTCCTGATGGAAAGGTACTGTACAAGCATCAAGAGCCCAACCCTTCGCACATAGTATTCTAACGAGATGCTTGATGGTGGGGGGGATAATCGCTCCGGCTTCGAACTGCCCTCCTGTATCCAGCTTCCTGTTGTCGGCTATCAGAAAAGTCGGGTGCAGAGAATGCAAAAGTGAGAGGCAATGGTGGGAGTGATGATTTAGAGGTCAGCTCACTTCAACAGCTTGTTCTGTTGCACAAGCTCTTCTTCCGTCATGAAGTCATCTCGACTCAAGCGGACAATCTGTCAACGTTTGAATCTCAAACACATCAGGAAATTTTCAGAGAATAAAAGTAAAGATGGGGAGGGAAACATCCGTCAAAAGGGTCAGGAGGGCGAGAGGAAAAGAGACTGACGTCTAAAACTTTCATCCCGAGGGACTCGTCGAATCTGTAGGATCAGACGTTCAGAGAAGCTCATTGACAGACGAACAAGAATCATTGCCATGACAGAAAGACAAGCAGACCTGGCCAGCTCCTGCCTCAGCGACCTGCTGATGGTTGCAGAGCAAGAGACGATTTGTAGGGGAAGGCTACGTCGATTGTGATGCTGCAGGATCTGCCTTGATGTGACTGAGAGCACAGGAGGGAGCGAAGCAACTCTCACTCGCTGCATCATCAAGCTCGTGGGCATCGGATGCGCCTTCCTCATCTTCACCTTCTGCTCGACGTGTTGGTCACTTTTTCAGCTTCACTTCTCCTTCCTCTGCTGACCTTGAGAGGCGCATGCTTGTTCAACGGGTTCAACAGTTTGTCCACCTCATCCAGCACCATCACTTCCAGATTGCCCAGCAGCTGCTGGAGCTGATCTTTATCCCTGATGGTGGCAAGAATGCTGGGAAAGCATCAAACACGGGCGAGTAAAGGAAGAAAGACACACCTTTGATATCTGTCAGGTGTGCAAATGACGATGGGACAGGTTGTCTTCATCATCTACAGGTAGTCAGACAAATGAAATTGCAAACTCCTAAGATCTTCTTTTGGCACTCGTCTTGTAGCGAATACGAAAAACACAAAGAGGAAACGAGGATCAAATGGTTGAACAAAGAATCCCTTTGAAATTGATAGCAACAAACAGTGCACTTTGTAGATTGGCGGCATCTAAATCGCGTTCACCTTATCCAGCTGATCTTCAAATCTTTCTGTCCCTCCCACAATCATCATTCCAAACCCTGCTCCTCGATATCTGACGCATTCGCTGAGAATCTGCTCATAGCCGTCAGCGATTCTTGCTCCATTCCCCGCTTGGGCAGTTTCAAACATCTAACAAGACACTTCAAATCGGCCACTGTCTTACTTGCAGAGCAAGTTCTCGGGTAGGAGCGACTATCAGCCCCCTCCTCGGCTTGCTTCCTTCCTCGAACCTCGCGAACAAGGGCATGAGGTATGCGAGCGTCTTTCCGCTTCCCGTTGGAGACTGGACAATGACAGAGCGACCCTGCAGGAGGGAGTGACGTGAAATCAAGACCTTTCCCTCCAGCACACACCGACATGATAGAAGGGATGGCAACATGCTGGATGGGAAGAGGCGTAGAGACACCAATTGCCTGCAGCTTCTCATGCACCTGCCAGTTCGGTCAACGACCAGCCAAAGACTTGAGATGTTGGTGGGGCAGAATCAGGTGGAGAAGCACGACAAGAGGTGGGTGAGAGCAGAGAAATTGGATGTGGAGGAGCAACAAGAAGGCAGACGGAGGGAGGGAGCAACAAGAAGGCAGACGGAGGGAGGGAGCAACAAGAAGGCAGACGGAGGGAGGGAGCAACAAGAAGGCAGACGGAGGGAGGGAGCAACAAGAAGGCAGACGGAGGGAGGGAGCAACAATAAGGCAGACGGAGGGAGGGAGCAACAAGAAGGCAGACGGAGGGAGGGAGCAACAAGAAGGCAGACGGAGGGAGGGAGCAACAAGAAGGCAGACGGAGGGAGGGAGCAACAAGAAGGCAGACGGAGGGAGGGAGCAACAAGAAGGCAGACGGAGGGAGGGAGCAACAAGAAGGTGGATGCAGGCAGGGATGTAGGGAGGGTAACAAAACTCGAATGTACGTCACCTGGGGCGTGCACATCAATCCAGCGAACTGGTTTGGGTTTGTCGTCTCCTCGATAGGAAGGGGACTGAGAGGTTTCAAGTTTCCTTTCATGTCCTTCAAGTCGTCAATCATAACTTCCATCTTCATCTCGGACAGCTCTTCTTCAGTTATGTTCTCTGAAGACAGGCCCATTTGGTACATTGCAATCGCAGCGGGGCCAGCAGCCTTCTTCACTACTCCGACATCACCTTCCGTCATCTCCTCCGTTGGACCCTTCTGTGCTTCACTTCTCTCGTGCTCCTCCAGCCTCTTGAGGTCCTGCGGTGAGATGGTCCCTTCCTTCCTCCTGCGCTCTAGTAGCCTTCGTTCCGAGCTCAATAGTAGCACTCTTCTCCCGCTGGGCTCGTTGCCGGAATGAAACTGCCTCGTGTCCTTCATTGTGATGATCCGTGAGAGCACTCTGCGAAGAAAGGTCACCTCAACAAAGGACAGGAGGAGCATGACGCCTATCAGGCAGCTTTACCTGCCAGTGCAGAGATAATGCCGTCCAAGTTGGCTGTATGCAAATGTCCCACGTTTCCAAGACGCATGCAAGTTTCGTTCAATGAGATTCATCGGATCAATCCTGCTGTGCATGAAGGCAGCAAGAGTTTTCCTTGAGCTGGCTGACGTCCAGGAAGCCATGGTTGCACAGCTGGATGATACAAACACAGCAACGATGAGCGGGCGATGCAAAGGGCCACGAGCTCTTATGACCATGAACCAGCAGGCCTGTGTGTTCAGAGTGAGCTCCTGGCATGTCTCTTCTCTTCCACCAGAGCATCGAATCTATGCTCCTGCCTCCCTTGTATCGGGAGGGTAGCTATGAGACAAGCAACTTGATCTGCTATCTTTCCTTTATCTCATCTCACTCTCTCAAGCATCTCTCAGCACATCTCTCATCGTCAACTCCTCTCTGCCTCTCCCTCCTCCTCCTATCTCGCCATCTTCTCGTCATTCCTGTCCGTCCTATGGACGCATCTTTGCGAGCATGCGCGCCGTTACGTGCCGTTTTTGGGACACCGAATTCTTAGAGACCCGGCTGCGCCCGGGCCGCCCGGGACCGGAACGAGGGCCGCGCCGGCAAGTCACTGGCCCTTTGAGCAGGCACCGTCACGGTTCAAGTGTTCCGAGGACGGAAGGCCCGGGCAGCAGCGCTAGTCCAGACGCATGAGACCCACCAGCCCCGACGCAACAGTCATAGTCTCAGCTTCGTTTATCATACAATCTCCCTGACCTCACACTTGTACCTCTACAGCTCCACGTCGGTTAAGAATAAATCGTCTGCTTCATCCCCTTACACGAGTTGGGCACCACGCACATTCGCTGTCCCTTGGGCAGGAACGCGGCACCCGCTAGGTTGAAGTTCATCTCCACCACTTGGCTCAGCGTCATCCCGAACCTCGCCGCCACCACGTCCAGCCCTACGTCCGCCAGCTCCGACCTGTACACGTGCCCGACGCTGATGTTCTGCTGGCTGTAGACCAGATAGTCCGGGTGAAACACCTTGGCGTTGAGGCTCCACAAGAGGATCCAGTCCATGTTGAAGAGCGCCGCGATCTCCTGCAGCTGCTGGTCCCGCCCCACCGAGTACACACAAGGCAGCACCGTCACAAGGATGCACCGCTCTGACGACGAGGGTACGAGCCCAGCACAGTTCGAGCTGCTCAGCAGCTTCTTCGCCACAAAGCAGCTCAGCGAGCTGTACCCGCCCACCTTGGGCGAGGGGGTCCATCTCAGCGTCTTGTACCGCCCCGTACAGCCCCAGCTCGCAACCAGCAGGGAGGATAGGGAGGCGCCCGGAGGAAGCATGCTCCCCGACGCCACCTCCAGCGATACCTGCGACTGACAATCCGCCACAGACACGCCGAGGTCAACTGCAGTCTCCCTGCCCATGATCAGCTCGACTGATGCTGGGATCGAGCTGTTGAACTTGGGAGCATCTTCTACGATGACGTTGATGCCTAGGCACTTGAGAGGAGACATGGCGACCGTCGCGTAGTTGGCGATGCACAGACCGTTAGACGAGCAGTCAGCGTTCGACTTGCATGATCGGTCGAGCTGGTTGGAGCAGAGCGAGCCGTTGAGGAAGCGAGCATGCGACTGGAAGCAGATGAAGTTCATCCCCAGGTCCTGCTGGCAGGGGGTCCACGTCACCTTCATCGACACACTCTGACTTGTCGTCGACGTCGTCGACCTCGCAGCGTGGAAGAACATCGTGCTCGGCGACCTGCCGCTGTCCAGCAGCAGCTTTGCAACACGCATGTCAGCACCCTCCCCTGCTCCACCTCTCGCCTACCTGCAGCGACGACAAGTCGCTCGACGAGGTCACCGTGCTCGTCAGGGTCAGCTCCAGGTACGTTCCCGCGGTCACACTCAACGTCGACAACTTGGCCATCATCGGTGGGAGGCTAGTGGAGGCATCGGCAGAGCCTGAGCTTGAGAAGAAGCCGGAGAACTCCAAGCTCGGCTCGTTGATGGTCAAGCTCCCGACCTTGAACTGACTGACGCCGCTGCAGCTCACAGCTTCGATCGTTTGCGAGACGATGTCGACAGGCACTCCGGTCAGGTTGGCATCCCATGACAAGTAGACAGTCAACTGGTTGTAGCCCGGAAGAAGCTGCAGCGACAGAGCGTAAGGGCTGACCGACGAGTCTGAGGGCGCCTGTACACACTTCTGGCTCGCATGCGAGACTCTCGGGTTCGCTACGTCAGTCTGAAGGATGTAGTTCGACTGGTCTACCCCCATCGGGTACGTCGGCCTCACTTGCGAGTATCGGCAGGTCGTCCTGTAGGCTGGACATGAGCTTTCTGCCGCCGATGCCTTACCCCAGTCAAAGCTGTACAGAAGCAGCAGCTGGGAAGCTATCTGGTAGTCGGTCGCACTTGTCATGCTCTGCCCGTACAGGGAAGTTGGGTCTCCATAGCTGTTGGACAAGGACGGCTCAATCTGCCTCTGGTACCACCGCACTATCTCTCCTTCGTTCCTTTCTCCCAGCCAGAACCGCCATTCTCGTAGCGATCTGCACAGCATCGCTCACTTTCTTCCCTCACCCCTCAGCGTCCAGGCTCACCCGTGAAAGTAGGACGGGGGACCCGCCGCTCCTCGATATCCTCCGAACAGAAGGTAGGCTCCCGACCCCATGGAGTCAGTCGAGTATGACGTGCGAGGACCCTCGACCTGCAGTCAACATGAGTCCACCGCGTCACTCCTGCTTGACAAGCTTCACCGGGTTCGATTCTCCTTCCGACAAGGCTTTGAGCGCAATCCCTGGGCGTCGCCCTCCCGTGCACCCTCCTCCTGCTTGGCACGGAGGATACTCCCCCTTGCTCAGCACTTGCCTGTACGGAGGTTCGCGCGCCACGTCAGCAACTAGTATCGAGGAAGGGCAGGGATCATCGCACCCGTTGACGTAGACTTTGTAGGTAGAGTAGTACTTCGAGCTCTGAGAGAACGAATGGCGAACTACTGCCAAGTGCATGCAGCGACCCACTGCCAGCTTCTCCTGCAAGCCAAGTGAGCAACTACCGCTCTACGGCCGAGCACGAAGAAGCGCGAGAGCATCGAAGCATTACCGCCATGGCAAATGCAACAACGGACAGAGCAAAGTTGTTGTCACTGTCGATTTGCAGCTCGTGTCCGACCGTCACGTGTGTCTCGTTCACTTTCACGTAGCTGACATCACAACGTCGTCACCTCTCGGAGCATAACGAGCACATTCAGTACATCATTGATATCTCGCAGCTCTTGCTTGCTTGACAAGTCGCGGAGCTTGATCCCGTGGAGAGCACGACTCCTCCTTCTGCCGAGTCGATTCTGACCACGCCTTCAATCTGACCCCACACCCGCTCGTCAGCGCTTCCTCCCACCATGTTGGTGGCACACAGACAGGACAAGAGCGTATGAGGGGAGTGAGATTACCGTGGACGCAGGGACGTTGACATGCGACTGTATCAAGTACCCAAAGCATCGCAGCCCGTTCTGTCTCATACTATCAGTTCTCCTCGCAACCCTTACAAGTACTCAACATTTTGTCCAATGACGCACTGCTCTGCAGATGTAGCGATGTGGTAGCTCAGCGGAAGCATGGCGATGCCGTTGCCCGTCTGATCGCCGAACTGTGTCAGCGTGTTTGTCTGGGTAGGCTCGTCCACTTTCAGGTAGGGAGCAGACACAGACCGACCCTGCGGGTCTCTCATGGCCGCAGGGATGAAGACCGTGACGTAGTCTCCGTATTGAGCGTTCTGACAGTACTTCCCTCCGATCATGGGAGGAACGAAAGATCGCGGAGAGCTGACGCTCCGGAGCAGGTCAACCTCGCCAAGCAGCAGCCACGGCTGGTTCCCTCCTTGCAGCAGGTTCGAGATCCGACAGCATCCTGAGAACTTCACGACCCAAGGAGACCCGCCGTTGTTGGGAGTAGCGTAAACATGCTCGAACACTGCCTGACCTAAAATCCAGTTGCTCTCGATCGAGTATGCGATGATCTTCATCGTCAGCCTGTCCAATATGAAGCCGTCCCCGAAATCAAACATGGGCGTCTCTCGTCCTACCATCACCACCATGTCTCCGATCTGCGCGTACCCGTCCCTTTCCGTCCCTCGGAAGTACCCTGTATCCACAACGCGAGTGAAAGCAGCCTCCACGGTGAACTGCACGCGATTTCCTGATATCACGTTCCAGAACAAATGGCCATAGCGGAAAGTGCCGCTGAGAGCAGAGGCTGGAGGAGCCGGTCAGAGAGTTTGAAACGAGCACATGGCATGCGGCTAGACTCACCTAGTTGACCTTGCGAATCAGCTGGACCAGCCAGAAGCAGCACAATGCAGAGAAGAAACGATCTCAACATTGTGCGCGGATAGTGGTATGAAGACAGGGAAGAGAGAACAAGGAGAGGGGGAACACACAGAGAAATGGCAACACGAGTGACGAGTGGGAAGTGAAAGGAACACGAGGAAAGTAAATGGGAGGGACGGGAAGCAGAAGGAGGAAGAAGGAAGAGAAGCAGCTAGAGAGATCGGAGACTTTGAATCTCAACGACCAAGACGTTCTCCTCTCAATGTCTCATCTTCATCTTCTCACTCCTCCTCCCTCCCCTTCTTCCTTGGTAGCGCCATGGCGACAGGAATTTAGACTCATTGCTGGTGAAGGGTGCTCAATGATCAATAAAATTGCTATAAACACCCACCCCTCACCTCATTAATCAAAAGTTACAATACACTTTATTTAGGAATTTACCATTATTCTTTTAGTTAATTTTAACCACCTACAAGTGAAGGACCCCCTTCGGAACACCCGAGCACTGACTCTTCGATCTAAAGGTTTACCTGCCAGTAGTCCCTTGGCCTGAGAGAATGGCGGCAGTGCGTGATTGCCGCTGGCTCTTCCCGCGCCATGGCATCGGACTCTGCTGTCCCTCCCACTACCTCCTCCTCCTCCTCCTCCTCCTTGCTCTCGCTCCTAGCCACGTCTCCTCTCAAGGAACTGTAACCATCAACCATTGGTACTTGGAAGTGCCGACAGTTGTCCAACATACAGTTGTGGGTACCGAGTTTTCAACGGAAGTGACATGCTCATCAAGAGACACCAGCATGCTCCCTCTATTTCAAGTCCAGGGTCTTCCTCAAGGGAACCTCTCACTCACCATGAACAGCACCATGATGCCGCGAGGGGTTCAAGTTGTGTATAACTTCAGGTACATGCCCGTAAGGGGAGACGAGGGTCACACCTTCAACTGGGTCTTCTCCTGTGGGGATCAGGATCAAATCCTCCCACCGCTAACCAGCACCTTGAGCTTGAAGATCGAGCTCTGCGCCTACACCGTTGTGCCCATGGACACCTTGACAACCCTCACACGAAGGTCGGTTGATGGAGCTTGTGCGGTCGACCTGACTCACCGCAGGTATCAGCTGAGCACCAACTGGCTCAACCTGTGGAATGCAAACCCGTAATGATCATCATCTTGACTTGCGACTTGCTCTCACTGCCGCCTCAGAACTCGCGTGCCAGATCCCGACATGAACCTCGCCGTGGGCGACATCATCAAGGTCGGGCCTGTCTACCACACCATGGCCGGGGAGACGCTCGCCTCCATCGCAGGTCGGGTGTTGTTGGTGGCCACGACTAGGGGCTGAGCCTTCTTGACAGGAAAGTTCTCCACTACAGTGAAGCAGCTCCTCAACGTCAACCCCCAGCTGTCTGTGCAGACACCAGACGTTGAGCTTGCAACCGGAACGGAGATGTGCGTGATGGCCTGCACTAGCCTGCCCAACCCATGGATGGTGTACAAGTGGGCTTATTGATTCGTTTGATGCGCTAGCAAGACAACAGTCAATCCTTGGCTCTCATGGTTGATTCAGAGAGTCCAATGATGATGAATCCACAAGCGATTCCACAGAGACACAGATCTGCCGAGAACCGAACTAGAAGGAGCTCAGAGCCTGTCGAAGAAATCAGATCCCTCTCATTGCAGGCCTCAACATTCAGAACAATGCGTGCTGCACAAGCCAATAAGTAGAACCAATCACAACCACCATGGGGTTGGACCTCAAGCAGGAGAGAAGCTGTTTGCGCTCGACCTTGTGATAGTCATCAGGTGGGATGTGGTCATCGAGCACACGATTCAGCACAGCCATGCAGAGGAAGAGGGCTATCACAGGTGCAGTCTGATAAGGATCGATACCGGATCAAAGCCGCGACGCTCACTCCAAGCTCTCCAGGCGACCCAAACATTGTTGAGTTTGCCAGGAACTTCAACGGAGTCACAACAAGAACACTTTGGACGTGGACCCTCTTGCCACTCAATCGTGTATGTCTTTAGTCGATATATTGCAACATTCATCTGAGCGAATGATAAATTGTGATTACAGCGCCTCTGCGATTGCTGTGCACGTACCCTTGTGGAGCATCAAAGTTCGAATCCTTCTCATTATATTGTCGTTTTCTCTTCTCTTCTTCATCTTCTTCCTCCTCTTCTTGCATCATTCTCTTCACTTCTTGCTTGCTTCTCGCCACAAATTCGTTTCTTCACGTCCTGCAAACTTACTACTACTGTCTTTCGTTAATTGATTTATAAATATTTTTTGGCATTTCTGGTATGATCCAGATACATTAAAAAATATTTATCTCATATTGGTAACAGTTATATTGCAACATAGTTTTGAACCTTGGATCTTATTTTATTTGTTTCTACTAAGTAAAACAATTTATTTATTTTCCCAACAAATTACTACATTATTAAAACTTTCTTTGTACTTTTCTATTACCATTTCTGAACAAAGTACGTTTTTAAAAGGTTTTCACTTGTAAAGCTTTTAAGTGACACCCCTCTGCGCCCTTGTATGGTGCGGATGGCTTGCAAGCCAGGGCAAAGATGGCATGAGAGAGGAAGGAGAGAGCGCGAGGAGCGAGGAGCTCAGTCTCGATTGATCCCTTCATGACCATGACACTTCCTCTCGTGCCATGAAATCTAAACTGATCCCGAGCTCGATTGTTTGGTCGGATGGTTCACGCTTCAGGGGCGTAGAGCTTGCTGTTCCTTGTTATGCACATCTCTTCCAGTGGGTTCGATATCGACTGTGAGAGATCACAGTAGTTTCAATCAGGAAGGAAAAATAGTAGGGAAGATAATCCCAATGATTTGAGGACAGGGCCAACGCTGTGACGACTATGTGACCTTTAACTCAGGCACAACATGAAGTACGCCTTGGTCGCGCTGTTTGTTGCACAGCTTCTCTGTGCAGAGGCTTCTGTCTTGACCGCAACTTCGACTCTCCCTGTGAGAACACTCTTGAATGCCGAGAAGCTGAACACGAGGAACTGACTGCAGCTCAGGTGTCGAGCGCCTTCACTACTTTGGAACCTTCGAGTACCTCAAGACTTGCACTTCGTGGTGGAAGTGCTGAAGGTGAAAGCCTCGTGATCCGATGAGTTAGCATCTTCACGATCTTACTATCTCTAAAAACAGATGATGAGATCGCAAAGGAGGCTGCCGCCCTCGGCAAGGTGATGCGAGTTTGCTACGAGTTTAGGAGCTGACCCTTCCCCTCAGGTCGCCGTCACTTTCGAGGTTTCAGTTCACCACCTGAGGCCCGCCAACGGCCCACCAGTGAAGGTTGACGACCAGTGGCATCGGAGGCGAAGCTTGTGATCCGTTGGTTCTTTCAGGTAATGGTGGTTGGCAACACCCCCGACCTTGGCCAGTGGGACGTCAGCAAGGTATGAAGATGAGATGGCCTGTGCTCTTGGAGGAGGAGGAGGAGGAGGAGGAGGACAAGGAGGGCGAGGTCGAAGGCGAGGAGGAGATGGCCTGTGCTCTTGGAGGAGACATGTGCTGACTTGTTCCGTCCTCTTGCAGGGAATCTCCTTGATCACGACACCTGAGAACTTTCCTATCTTCACTGGAGTTGCCTTCACCGACCCCAACACCGAGGTGGGAGCTCGTCGTCCTGTGCTTGTTCGTGTTTGTTGTCCGTTCCCTGCTCTCCCCGTGCAGATCGGCATCGGAGGGATCGGACCCTGCCCCTTTGCCATTCCTTCTTCACCTTCGCTCTTCTTTAGAGCACCTCCTGCTTTCCCGTCTGACGTCAACATGGCAGTTGGAGTACAAGTACGTCATCGTCAAGGCACAGCCTGGAGGCCAGGGACCTGATAGCCAGTGGGAGGTGCAGTAGCGGGCTGGAAGCTCATCTCTAGTGACTTGATGAGCAGGCAAACAACAGACAACTCAAGGTTGGTACCAACGGTGTCATGCACGTGAAGAACGCCTACATCGAGAACCGCCTGTCCGATCCGAGAATCACCGACGAGCCCTTCCAGGTACAGAGGGAGGGAGGAGGGAGGGGATGAGAGGAGTGGAAGAGGTGTACAGGGGAAGGTGGTTGTGGAGGACGAGGGGGGGGAGATACGGTGCACGAGTGCAGCTCGTGACTGTCCTTGCAGCTCACCGCGCAAGAATGGTCGAGGTGGTTCAGGCATCACCTTAGCGTACACTAGGCTGAGAGTTGATCGCGCTCTGCCTGAGCTGTCTATCTGATCTTGACTGTGACAACATTGTTCCTGTGATTCCGAGACATCTGAGCTCGTGTGAAACTCCTAGATCTGAACGCGTTCACTTCCTCTTAGCCTCTTCTTCCGCTCCTATTCTCTCCTGACGTCAAATCCTCCGCTCCTCCTCCTCCTGCTCCTCCTGCTCCTGCTCCTCCTGCTCCTTCTCCTGCTCCTGCTCCTGCTCCTGCTCCTGCTCCTGCTCCTGCTCCTGCTCCTGCTCCTGCTCCTCCTGCCCCTCCTGCTCCATCTCCTGCTCCTGCTCCTAGCCTCTTCGCTCCCAACTTCTCTTTGCACTTTCCCCGACAAACCACTCCTCCCACCCCCGTGTGGTCAAATCACCACCGGTCATTTCCAGACAAATACCAAGAGGATGGTAGGGGTGGTCACCCTCCCCCATTAGGGCAATGCGTCTCTAACCAAAGCAAGCAGCCAGATCCCTTCTCCATCTGCCCTCGTTCCTCCCTCCCTCCCTCCCTCCCCTCCCTCCTTCCTTCCTCCCCCTCCCCTGCCTCCCTCCCTCCCTCTCCTCTGTCCCTCCTCCCTTCCCTCCCTTCCTCTCATCCACCTCGTTTCTTTCGGGGCATTGGGCATCCACGCTGAGATGAAGTGTCATGATGTGATACTTGTTCTCTGCTTCTTGGCTCAACCTCTGCACGGCGAGGAGAAGCAACAAGAGGAGAGATATCCCTCCGACTCTGTGCAAAGATTCGTAGAAGAATACTTCAAGACTTCGTCGAGACACACTCTCTGTCTCCTCTGGGGCCCCTTGCCGAGGTGGTTTGCTCCCTCTTCTCAACTCTGTCACTCCGTCCCTTCCTCTCCTCTCCTCTCAGCTCCCGTCTGCCTCCCTCGCTCTTGTCCTCTCCAACCCTCTTCTCTTCCTTGCTGACCTCTCCTTCCTGCGGCAGGAGTCGTCTCCTGCCGACGTTGCGCAGGGGCTGCGAGGCGATCATGGAAGTTGCCGATGCATGGGAAGTGGACTTGAGATGCCGGCGCAGCCATGGCCTTGTGCTCAACACGTCGAGCCTGGAAGAGCCGGGGATCGTCTGCGGAGGAGGAGACGAAGTCAGCGATCTCCTCCTCGACTCCTCCTGGGGTCTGCCAGATGCTGTCATTTACTCTCTTCCCTTCTCCCCTTCGCTCGAGCCCTTCAGCAATGAGCAGGCGGCACAGGTTCTGTCCCATCCCCACGACGACCCCCTGACGCACCCGGCAGCTCCGACAAGTCCTGAGGCCCGGGGGTACCCTCCTCTTCGCCTCCCCGACAGTCTTCCGATCCGCTCCCTCCTTTCTTGACGTCAGCATGCTCCCTGAGAGAAAGTTCTCTGTAGCCTCCCGCCTCTCCCCGAGGAAACTGCCAGTCTCTCGTGCAGCCTACGCTAGTGACACTTGCTGCCAGGCTGGTGAAACAGAGCCTGGAGGCAGCTGGACTGTGCGTGAAGGATGTGAGCGCACGAGGATCGCCGACATTCATGGTATCCTGCTCCTGCTCCCGCTCCCGCTCTTGCTCCATGCTGCTCCCGCTCCCGCTCCATCCTGCTCCTGCTCCTTCTCCTTCTCCTTCTGCTCTTCCTCGCTTCGACATCATCACCCTCCTCTCTGCAGGTCGGTGTCATGCACGGAATGGGGTTCAGCGACTTCTCCAGCGAGACGATCGTCGGAGGAGGTGAAGGGGAGGAGGAGGAGATGAAGGGGAGCAGGAGGAGGTGAAGGGGAGGAGGAGGAGGTGAAGGGGAGCATGGAGGCCGAGTATCGAAGGAGAGGCAGATGAAAGGAGGGGCAGGGGGGGAGGACAGTCTTACAGAGGCTCTCAGGAGCTAGGGAGGAAACTTTTCGATGGTAGACTGGAGAGAAGCGGAGGAGGAACGAGGAAGCAATGCGGAAAAAGAAAGAAGGGATGGGGAGGAGAAGGGGATTTGAGGAGAAAGGGGAGAGGGAGGAGGAGAGTGATGAGATGGAAAGAAGAGCGCAAAAAGTCAGAGGAAGTGATGGAGAGGAAGGATATTGCTGTTGGAGGCTCATGAAGGATGACAGGAGACGTGGATGAGAATTTTCCCCACACCCTGACGGCCATGGCGGTGAGAGGAGAGAAATGCGAAGAGAGTGCGAGGGAGGACAGAGGAGATGGGAAGCGGAGAGAGGACGAGGAGGGAATCAAGGTGCTGGTGATGACGCAAGCGACACACACGTACTACAGGTGCGACGGATGAAGATGAGGAAGAGGAGGGAAGGGGAGGGGAGGCAAGGGAGGATGGGTGGGAGGCGGGGAGACGGGGGAGGAGGAGATCAGAGGAAGGAGGAAGGAGCAGATGCAAGAACGAGTAAGAAAGGAGGATGGTGGAGAGGAAACTGTCAAGGGAGAAGAATGACGTGATGCTTCCAGGTATGTCGCTGGACTTGCAAAATCCCTGGATGAGTATCTAGCGGGGCAGGGCTGGGAGATCATGTCCTCGTCCTCGTCCTCCTCGTCCTCGTCCTCCTCCTCGTCCTCGTCCTCCTCCTCGTCCTCGTCCTCCTCGTCCTCCTTCTCCTCCTCCTCCTCCTCCTCCTCCTTCTCCTCCTCCTCGTCCTCTTCCCCTTCCTCGTCCCCGTCCTCTCAGATTCACGTTCGCCTCATCGTCTTCACCGACAACTCGGTCTGTCCTCGTCTCCTCCCGTCGGCTCCTCACCCTCCCACAAGAATTTCGACCATCACCGGGAGACTTGTCGTGATCTCAAGAGGTATCCCAGCTGGAGCCCTGCAACTCCCAGCTGAACTTCAGTACAGAGTGCGGGTAGAGCACAAACACGTCCCTCACTGGGGCTGGCCAGGTTGCTCTTGATAGCGTCTTCCTCCTCCCTCTGATTGGACCTGTAGAGCTTGCGCTGAGACGGTGGCAGACGTACTTGCAGGCAGACCTCCTCCTCCTTCTTTTCTTCCTCCTCCTCCTTCTTTTCTTCCTCCTCCTCCTTCTTTTCTTCCTCCTCCTCCTTCTTTCCTCCTCCTCCTTCTTTTTTTCCTCCTCCTCCTCCTCCTCCTCCTCCTCCTCCTCCTCCTCCTCCTCCTCCTCCTCCTCCTCCTCCTCCTCCTCCTCCTCCTCCTTCTTTTCTTCCTCCTCCTTGTCTTTGTCTCTTGTCTCTTGTCTCTTTTCTCTTCCTCGTCCTCGTCCTCGTCCTCTTCCTCGACCTCCTCTACTTCGTCCTCGTCCTCGTCCTTTTCGTTCTCCTTCTGATTCTGTATCCTTTAGTTCTCCTCTCTTTCCCCCCCCCCTCTTTTCCTTCTACCATTTGACTTTCCAGCAGGCGGAGGAAGCAATCCGAGACGTCGACTTCGTTTTTCACATTGGTAACACAGAAGATGAGAAGAGAGGCAGGAGGGGGAGGTGGAACGAGATGAAGATCTTGAGGAGCGAGGAGGAGCAAAGGATAGGGAGGTAACGAGGAGAGAGAGAGGAGAGCAAGAGGACAAGGAAGAGAGAAAAAGAAGGAGAGGAGAAAGGGGAAGAGGGTAGCCTTGGAAGATTCACAGTAGGAGCAGCACAGCATTAGGATGTGATTGACTCCGCAGACTGCGATGCTCGATTGGTCAGGAACATCGCTCCTCTCATCTTGTGGGGCAAGGTGTAGGCTCTGAACTGCTGCTCGTGCTCCTGCCCCTGCTCCTGCTCGTGCTCTTGCTCGTGCTCTTGCTCGTGCTCCTGCTCCTGCGCATCTTCTCATTCTCATTAACATCTCAGTGTTTCTCCGCTCTCTTTCTCTCGCGCCCTCTCCTCCCCATCAAACTTTCATCTCACCGCTGCACAGTCCTTTGGAGTCGTGCATGCGGACAATGCCTACTACTCGGGGGAGGAGGTGGTCTCGCTGGAGGAGGGGGAGGGCAGGTGAGGGATAGGATTACCAGTTGCCTCACACGCTGAGAGAGGAGCAGAGAGACGCGGGACCTTCCTTTCTTCCTCAACGAGCTGAGGTCGCAACCACGAGGATATTTCGATCAGGAAAGAGCCTTCCTCTCTTGCTCTCCTGCTCTCCTGCTCTCCTGCTCTCCTGCTCTCCTGCTCTCCTGCTTTCCTCCTCCCTTGCATACACCTCACTCTCCCATTCTTCCTTGTGTCTTCCTGTCTCCTCCTCCTGCCCTCCTCTCCCACTGTCCTCCTGCATCTCATTTTCTCTCCTGACTCTACGACAGGCTTGCTTCCCTCGCTTTTGCCGAAGAGATCCTCCGTATCACGTGGCGGACAAGCAGGTCAGGGAGGGAGGGAGGGAGGGAGGGGAGGGAGGGGAGGGAGGGGAGGGAGGGGAGGGGAGGGGAGGGAAGGGAGGGAGGAGAGAGAGGGAGGGAGGGGGGAAGGGAGGGAGGGCGAAGGTGTTGGAACCTGACGATCATGAGCAGAGATGCAGTATGCTTTCCCATGAAGGACTTTACTACTTCTACTCTGGTATCCTCCTGCTTCCTGTCTCCTCCTCCTCCTCCTCCTCTCCCCCCTCCCTCCTCTTTTCTTGTCATCGTCTCCCTTCCCGCGCTTGCTTTTGTCCCTCAGATCTGCTCGAGCTGCCCTTCATACCTGCCTGCTTACCTGCCTGCTTTCCTGTGTCCTCTCCTCCCCTCCATCCCTGAACCACCACAACCACCTCCTCCTCCTGCCTCCTCCTGCCTCCTCCTGCCTCCTCCTGCCTCCTCCTCCTCCGATGGCTGTTCTGAATTCTCCTCATGCTTTCTCAAGGCTTTTTCGGGGGCCCAGCAAACTGGATGCTCAACGCACTTCACACTCTTGTTGCCTTCACTGCAGAGGTGATCCTTTTCTCTCTTCCCTCTTTTGCCTCCTTCTTGCTGGTCCTCGCTGGTCCTTGCTGATCCTTGCTGGTCCTCGCTGGTCCTTGCTGGTCCTTGCTGGTCCTTGCTGGTCCTTGCTGGTCCTTGCTGGTCCTTGCTGGTCCTTGCTGGTCCTTGCTGGTCCTTGCTGGTCCTTGCTGGTCCTTGCTGGTCCTTGCTGGTCCTTGCTGGTCCTTGCTCCTCCTCCCTCTCCTTCCCTTTTCTCCCTCAGGGTTTCAGCTCGTCTTGCTTCTGCTCCATCTCCTCACATGATCCTCCCCTCCCCCGTTTCTCACTGATTGGAGCTGGCAGGATGTGACGAGAGGGTTTGTTGGAGCTCGAGTTGATGATGAAAGTTATCTCAACCGCTTCTTCTGGGAACAGCCGCCCGACCGCATTCTCACGTAACTCTCCTCCTGTCCTCTCCTCTCTCCTCTCCTCTCCTCTCTCCTCTCTCCTCTCTCCTCTCTCCTCTCTCCTCTCTCCTCTCTCCTCCCTCCTCCCTCCTCCCTCCTCCCTCCTCCCCTCCCCTTTCCCCTTTCTTTCTCCCTTCCCTCT
>NW_005434555.1:73964-78946 GCF_000315625.1 Guillardia theta CCMP2712
GGGGCGTTGGGTGGGGGGGAAGGGAGGGAGTTCCCACCTCCTGGATCGTTTCAGAGGGGTCGCCCTTGGCAGCGACGACACAGATGGGAACCTTCAGATTCTTGGCAAAGTCCTTCTCCTGTTCCCGAAGCACATCAGATCCTCCTCCTCCCCCCTCACTTTCTCCTGCTTCTCCTGTCTCTTCTACTCCTCTTCCTGTGCCTCCTGATCCCCCTGCCTCTCTTTCTCTCCCTCCTCTCGCCTTCTCCTTCTTCTTCTTCACCTTTTCCTTCTCCTCAGCGCCTCCCTCCCCCCCCCTCCCTCCCTTCCTCCTCCTCCACGTCTCAAGGTCCTCTTCATCCTCCTTCTAACCTTGTCCCAGAAGGCCGCATGCACGGCGATGGTGCTGCGAAGTCCCTCGGTGGCCTCACCACCGAAGCGCATGCAGATGTATCCTCCCCAGCAGAAGCTGCCGCGAGCATGAGTACAGCAGCTGCTATAGGAGGGGAAGGCGTACCCCATGGTGCTGTGGGAGGTGACGCCCTTGCCCGCAAGGTACTTCTTGCACACCTGCAGCTGGAGAGGGAGGTCAGAACAGAGCTTGGAGGTGAACATGACTGAGGGGGAGACGAGCCATGCAAGAGGCACGTGTGGCGTTCGAGTCGACGGTGGTGAAGCAAGAAAAGGGCCTACATGTGTGTACCTGGCTCAGACACTCTGTGTAGAAGAAGCTGCCATCGGAACCAGCGATCCAAGCTGAGAGGTTGTCCTCAGGCTTGGGAGGGAACTTGTCGATAGGCCATGGCTTGTTGTTGTTGTTGACGAAGATGTCGGGGACGACAACGAGGAAGCCGTAGGCAGCAAGACGATCACAAACTTGCTTCACCTGAGGGCACTGGTCCTGAAAGCCGAAAATGTCGTAGATGACAATGACGGCATGGGATCCTTACAACGAAATATAAGAACCTAACCATCATACACGCAAATTCATCATAGACTCTGTTTGCTCTGACTGGTTCCACATCAAACTTTACCCTTAGACACCCGCCTCTGAACGAACAAACAACAAGGCGGGGAGGAGTGAGAGTGTTAGAGATCAACCTGATCCAGTGACGTACATGTTGTTTCCCTCGAACGTTTCCATCTTGCCAACAGGGTTGTACTCTGCCTGCAGCGGCTTACCCGCCTCCAAACAGCATGCCGACGCCATTGCCTTGCTAGGTTCTCTAAGAACAGGGGAGGGCACCTGGCAAGATAAGGGTGGGTGATCCTCGTAAGGGGCACCGACACCGATATAGTCAGACCCCTTCCTTCTACTATTTTGAAAGGGGTGATCGTTTCGCTGAGGGTAGTGTGGGTGGGGTGGTGGTGAATAATCTCCTCGGCGAAGCACTCCGCATCCCCCAAATAAAGAGACCCTACCCCTACCCCCTCAAAAAATCCTCCACCCCTTCTTCGATAGGTAATTCATTGGGTCTTCACCTACCCAACGTCATCTATCACCCCACGCATTGGGTACACATAAAGAAAGATCTCGAAGGATCCCATCCGACCTAGCTGAAGGCTCGGAGTCACCATATTTCAGAACCGCACGGTTCGGAAGTTCGACTTGAAGTTCCGACCGGTGACCCGGCACGGTCCCCGGCGGGCAAGGCCGGAGGCTCCGCAGCCGCTGAGAGCAGCCTTGCTGCACACACTGTGACAGCGGCAGCACTTGTGCATGGCCCCGGCCGCCGCTGCATGGCACTGAAAGTGCAACTGAGGCTGGTCCGAGGCTGGTTCACAGGGCTGTCTCAGCCGAGCCTGATCACAACGGTCTTGTGAATCATTGGGTGGCATGGCACTGTCGGACTGACTGCCAGCCTGAGAGTCCGGCACACAGAGGCCCGGTTCCGAAGTTCAACGCCGCTTGGCCGGTCACGCCGCCGGGCGCGGCCGGGGGCCCCGGCGACCCCGGGCCGGCCGGTCCGGCGGCCGGGCCGGGCGGGACGGGGCCATGGTGGCCGGCGGCCCTGCCGCGGCAACTTGGTACTACGGTACGACTGTTTCAAGAGGTCTTATAGCTTTCAAGTATTTTATAGGAAAAGACATGTATTCGAAAATTAAAAATTATTTATTATATAGGTTCCATTTTACAATCAGGTTTTGGTAAAAAATCATCGAATAAACTAGTTTTCATAATTTAAAAGTTTTTTCGAGTTTACGGCGTTTTGTTTTCGGGGGTCATGATCGATTGAACCCCACCCCCTCTTGGACCTCACTACCCAATCTTACCCACAGATTTCCCATCTAATCTACCCCTACCTGTGTACCCCCACCCATCTTCCTCATTCACACTTTCTTTCTTCATAGGGGTACCCCAACCGTTGCTCAAAGAGGGGGTGGGGTGGACTGGGGATTGGAATGTTTGTCAACATATTCCTGAGTTGGGGGGTGCTCGGAGTTAGTGCGATGGGGTGGGGTAGTGCAGTGTGGTGTAACCTGGTACCCACGGAATAGGTCGAAAGGGGGGTAGGGGTCATGGAGTCGGAAGACAATGGGGGTAAAGGGGTATTTTCATATGTTTCTTGATCAAAGGTAGGGTGTGTTTGACTGGATATGCGAGGGGTGGGGTACTTGATCTCAAGACGTTTCTTCATGGAGCATGCCGCGATACACGCGACCTTTCCTCCCCTCCTCCTCCCCCCCGCCCCTCCTCCGCCCCTCCTCCCCTCCTCTTCCCTCCTACCTCATCTTCTCCTTACTCCTTTCATATCATGGCAAAGCACTCTTTATGCACCGCCTGCGTCTCATTCTCCTCTTCTCATGACACATGTTTGCCCCCTTTTTCCCATACGTCCTTCCATCGCATCGAACTTGCTTGTATTGTTGCCAACCTGATGCCCGTCTGGAAAATCATTGATACAAAAAGACCAGTTGTTTGTTGTATCGCAGTCCCTTTGGACCTCTTGGTCGACATATCCCGTACTGTTCTTTACTTGTCTGAAGCTGTGTACCTTTGTGAATACGCCCAGGTAATGCTCGCGGGCTTTTCTGATTTTCCCTGCAGACAATGATAAGGAGCGTCAATATCTAGGAATTCAGCTGACTGCACTACTCTGCCACTAGCGTTGAGAACATTCCAGACGATCCACGAACTCTCCTGGTCCTGCCCATGTCCTTCGAAAGGACAAGTTTGTCTTGTAGCTCGTATTGTTGAGGTCTGGGCAAACGCACCAGCAGTCTCTCCCCCACTGTTCTCCCCTAAGAATGTCGGCGGCAGAGATGTTGCAGGTCAAACGGCTGCAAAAGCGGCGAACCGTGAGCAGACTAAGTCGCTCGTTGAGCTTCTGGACGACCTTGTACCTCGGCTGGTGAAGTGCAGGCGGCACAGGTCAGGGCTCAAGTCAGGACGGAGCGTCAAGCAGCTGCTGGAGGACCTGAGGGTTCACATCGGTAGGCTGCTGAAGACTCCGATGGAGGTGAAGGTGATAGACGAAGTGAGCATAGACGAGGGCATCACGGACCTGGTACTGAGGAGGGGGTTCTTGGAAGCGCAGGGGACGCTGATGATGACTGTGAAGCTCCCTTGCTTCACCATCCTCTCCTTGAGTCATGGCATCCGCAAGTACTTCTCGGGGATCCCGTTCTCCGGCCCTGTGGGCCAGTCCCTTGCTCACTTCGTCCCTGCATGGGACCTCCCCAAGTTCAGTGAGTTCGTGAGGGTCCTTGTAGAGTCCGGGGGCCGGCAGATCTCAAACGCCGAGTTCTGCCTCCTGACCTTCAGGTCGAACCTCATCCAGTGTCTTCCCTGCACCGTTGAGAGCGCCTGGCTGCAAGACGACCGCTATGCCTTCCTCTTCTTCAGCCTGCCTGAGCCTGGACCCCCCAGCAAGTTCCCCTCCAATGTCGACCTGGACGCGCTGGAGACGATGTACATGTACGACGACCTGGCATCCTCCATCGCGCCGTGGGATCTGGAGAAGGAGATGCACAACATTGAGATCGAGCAGCTTGACAGCACTTTCTGCGTCGACTGGAACTCTCTCTGGAGCAACTTGGAGATCAGAGCGGCACTGGACAGCGTGAGTGAGCAGATGGGCGCAAGGCCGACGCAGCTTGCGGCGAGGAGGCTGCAGGTGAAGCAGCAGGTGAAGGACGAGAACGGGCCGGTAGTGGTGTCGGAGTTCCGGATCAAACTGCCCTCGTTCCTGGGGTCGTACCAGAGCGAGTGGTTCGGGTGGAAGCAGGTCAGGCTAGACGGGACAATCTTCAAGATCGGGGATGGAACTTTCGCCACCTTCTGCGCACATTCAGACTCGCCGAAAGACGCTCTGCGCATCACTGAGTTCAAGTTCAAGCAGGTTGGGCGAGGATGGTCGGTCGTGGGAGCCGTAGTGGGGCCGGTGGGAGGGGAAGGGGAAGTAGGAAGGATGAGAGGTGGAAGAAGGAGAGGAGAGGAGAGGAGAGAAGAAAAAAGGAGAGAAGAGGAGAAAAAGGAGAGAAGAGAAGAAAAAAGGAGAGAAGAGGAGAAAAAGGAGAGAAGAGAAGAAAAAAGGAGAGAAGAGGAGAAAAAAGGAGAGAAGAGGAGAAAAAATGAGAGAAGAGGAGAAAAAAGGAGAGGGGAGGAGAGAAGGAGGAAGGGAGGAGAGGGGAGTTAGTGATGAAGGTGTGCAGGAGGGCAAGATGATGCGATGTTATCATACAAGGAGCATCACGATAACAAAGGAGAATCGATTGTTTCAAGGTCACGTGTATCCCACGCGGTCGGGCAAGTGAGTTCAAGGTCGATGCTGGTGTGAGGAGAAGTGACGGGAGAGCAGGCAGCAGTTTGAGTTCAAGCTCGTCGCTCAGAGGGTGGAGGAGAACGGAAAGGTGAGGAGGCTGAGGGAGAGGAGGGAGCGATCGGCTCTCCTGTGACGAAGATGACAGGAGGTGGAGGGGGGGGGGGGGGGCTGGGCCGAGGAGTGGGAGGCACCGGAGGAATGTAAAGTTGAAGGACGAGGAAGAAGTGTCTGCTGATT
>NW_005434555.1:79046-80881 GCF_000315625.1 Guillardia theta CCMP2712
GAGGAGGAGGAGGAGGAGGAGGAGGAGGAGGAGGAGAAGGAAAGGAGGGGGAGGGGGAGGAGGATTGGGGAGGGAGGAGATGCGATCTAGAGGAGTCTGACGTGTAAGCAGGGATGCTTTCGGCTGAACGAAGGCCTTGAGAGAGCATGTCGCAGATATCTGTGAGAAGACGTGAGACGCGAGGACAAGGTTGAATAAGAGAAGGGGGGAAGAGGTTGGGGAGAGGACGTAGGGTGAGCAAGCAATAAGGATCAAAGCTCTAGACTTAAAGAGGTGGGGAGAGGACGTAGGGTGAGCAAGCAATAAGGATCAAAGCTCTAGACTTAAAGAGGTGGGGAGAGGACGTAGGGTGAGCAAGCAATAAGGATCAAAGCTCTAGACTTAAAGAGGTGGGGAGAGGACGTAGGGTGAGCAAGCAATAAGGATCAAAGCTCTAGACTTAAAGAGGTGGGAGAGGAGGAGGAGAGGAGTGAGAGGGGGAGCTAAAGGCTGGTGACCTCGAGCAGTCTTGCCGCTCTTGATAAGCGATGTAGGTGACATCTGAAGGTTCATGATGTTCTTCTCTACCTGTGCATTCCCGTCACCTTGTTTGCGGAGCAGAGGAACCAAGAGAGAGAGGGAGAGAGGGAGAGAGGGAGTGGTAGAGAAGGAGGGAGGAGGGGGACAGAGTAGAGCAGGAGAGCAGTAGAGTGAGACAGAAGAAGGGCAGGAGGTCGATAGCTCACAATGGATATGGTCTCGTCTGATGCCCCGGGCAGCATCTGAACCAGCCATCCACCCGCTACCACCACTCCCTCCGTCTCCGTCTCCACCAGCACGCCAGCTCCGAGCGCGCAAGGCGTCTGCTCGCTCTCTGTGAGGTAGTTGGCCATGTCTTCGGCAATCTCCCCGGACACGATGGAAGTGATACCGTTGTACGGCTGCTTCCAGAACGGATTGTTGCGCACAACAGTAATGAAGCCCTTGCCTACCGCCCTCGACACGTCAAGTTTTCCCTTGTCGTTGGGAGGCAGCAAGACGAAGGGATTAGCTGTGTACCCTCTCACCTCCCCTGCACCATCAGCGATGGCGAACACCTGCTTGATGGGTCCATCGCCCCTGATGTCAATCTGTAGCGTCTCCTTCGCCTGATCTCCGTACATCTCCGCGTCCTTCTTCCCCTGCGCCATCAGCAGGGCACAGATCATTGTCCTCCCCAGCGCTGCGGAGCAGACAGGAGAAGTCTTCTGCATGCCACAGGCGCCACGGACGAGGCCAGTGGCGACGACGGCCTTGAAAGAAACCTCTCCGTTGTCTGAGAGCATGCCTACCAGCTCGTCACCCTCCACAGGCTTCAGCATGAACCCGTAACTGTCATCCTGCATCCTCAATCTTGCTTGCCTTCTCGTGCTCACCACCGAACACCGTCTGCTTCCCGCCCGAGCCAGTGGTCGAGCCTGGGACAGCGTTCCCACGAACCTCAGGGACGGTGCAAACCCAGTGCTAAACGCTTGCGCGCCCCGCACCTCGAGGAGGAGCAAGAGGAGAGTAGCCAGGGACTTCATCATCTGCGATAAGAATGAGATCATAGTACCCCTCTCCCTCTCCCTCTATTCTCATCAGGCGCTCAATTCTGTAAACCCCTCCTTGCTCCCCCATACATCTCAAGAATGGTTCTGTAAGATTGTCTCATTCCTCGCAAACTCTTTCCCCGCTCTCCATCCCGCCGTCTCTCCGTCCCTGCCTGCCTCGCTCCATCCGTCCGTCCGTCCGTCCGTCCGTCCGTCCGTCCCTCGCTCGCTCGCTCCCTCGCTCGCTCCCCCTCCCTCGCTCCCTCCTCGCTCCCTCGCTCCCCT
>NW_005434555.1:81652-92489 GCF_000315625.1 Guillardia theta CCMP2712
TCCCCTCGCTCCCTCCGCCTCCCTCCGCTTCCTCCGCTCCCCCCCCCCCTCCCCTCCGCTCCCCCCCCTCCCCTCCGCTCCCTCCCCTCGCTCCCTCGCTCCCTCGCTCCGGCATGTTCGGCCGCCTTTCTGCTCCTTCTATGTTCCTCCATAGCTGGAGGGCTCGGTGTCCCATCGGGGCAATATGCAAAACGGCAGGACCATATCCGGTGAAATTAAGTTATTTATTTTAACTTTCTTTAATCAGGATTTGAAGGAGGTTTCAACAAGAGGCCACAACGAGCGCATATCCAGTGCGACCGTACGGGACCCCCCACCCCCTCATGAAGTACCCCTACCCACCTATCATTTTTGACCCCCACAACTAACACCCGCCCACACAAAGCCCTTGGTGCTCTTGTCGTGCCAAAACACTACCTACCCTAAATTTTGACCACCCACCCATCCCAGGTGTGGGCAAGGACCCCCTCTCGAGAGCTCCAAGATATCCTTTTCTGGCTCCCCACGTCATGCTCAAGTCACGTTACTGACTACCTGTATGACTCATGGGTCACGAGTGGGTGGGGGGTCAGCTACAATCCCGACATGCGCACCGTCTAGGGGAGGGGTGGGGTCTAACGATCGGCTGTCAGACTTGGTCTATTTTTCCTATTGCCTCTATCAGTAAAACCACCAGGTGCAGCTCGGTGGTCAGGAGACCGAGAAGAAGAGAGCTAGAGGGTGGTCCGGAGTATTTTGGAGTAGGGTACTGAGGAAAAAGGGGGTACTGAATCGATGATCCAGGGGTGGTACAACCCTCTACTCCTCCTTTCTATCGCGGTAGAGCCAAATCCCTCCTAATAAAATACTTGCCACTGCCACTCCCTCCATTCCTCCGTTACACCCTACCTCCCTCCTCCCTCCTCCCTCCTCCCTCCTCCCTCCTCCCTCCTTCCTCCTCCATCCTCTCTCCTTTCTCACAGTATATCAAATCCTACGTTCCAAACCTTCCAACTTCTCCAACGCCTAACTCCTCTCTACTTCCATACACATCCCATCTCTCTTCCCTCACGCCCTCTAGCACTGCTTGTCTGTTCCCTGCCTCGTACCTCACATCCTTCCTATCGCCTTCCCTTCCCTTCAGGACATCACGCGCTTGTGACATCCTTGTACCATGAGCATCGACGAGCCCGACACGGCGCACTCGAGGGAGGACGTCGCGAGGCATCGCGAGCTCTCGAGCGAGCAGAGTCAGGGGGTGCAATCGAGGTCAGAGAAGAGGGGATACGACGATGGCGGCTTGCGTGGAGGGGGCGGGAAGAGGCTGGGGAGCGTCGGGGCCGCGGCGAGCTCAGACATGCTTGAGAGCGTGTTTATGCCATGGCGCGCTGCGGGGGCGCAGAGCTTCGAGGATAGGGAGATGGAGGAGGCATACGGGCAGTTTTTCATTGACTCCATGTACCGCGGGATGGTGCCTTTCATGCAGTTTATCCTTGCAGTCGCTAGTTGTTTCCAGGTAATCTACTTCATGTCAAGAGCATGGAAGCGGCGGCCGCTGCAGGCGGAGGACTTGTTCATGCTTGTGAGGATGGGGATGATTGGGGTGGGGTGGGTATCAACGATGCGGTGGAGCCGATGGACAGGGGAGGTGAAGAGGAGGGCATCGAGGCTGATGGTGTGGATGGTGAGACTCAGAATCTTTGCACTGATGGCTGAGCACCTAATCTCGGACGTCCCCTTGGAGAAATCCTTCCTCGCAGTGTTCACTGTCTCATTGTCGTCGACAGTCTTGTCGTGGAGCTGGAGGCATCACGTTCTCAACACGGTGGTCCTAACGCTGTCACGTCATCTGTCAGTTTTTTTTCAACCGGAGCTGCTTCAGAAGCGAGGGTACGAGCCCGCCTACTTCTGCGTGTTCTTCCTCATCTTCAATGCCGCCTCGCTGCTGTCGCTGTCGCTGCACGAGCGCCACAGGAGCTCCTTCCGGAAGATCTGGGACCCAGCCAAGAAGGACTGATGGACGTGGGCAGAGGTGGAATGGCAGGGGAGCAGTGGGAGCTCTGGGACAGCTTGAGGGTCTAGAGGACCACGAGGCGTTGTTTACAGCTGTGGGGCAGTTTTGCGCTTCTTGGTGGGCGGGGTGTCGAGTCCGCGCTTCTGGAAGGAGAAGGGGATCTCAGCTCGCTTGATAGCGGCCCACCATCTAGAGGCCAGTGGGGTCAGCGAGAGATGAGAGGTAGTTTTTGATAGAGGAATGAATATTAAGTTGGTGTGATGTTGATGGAATGCTGATTGAGCATCTCAACAAGGCATGTCACTTACCTTGCAAACAATAAAATCTTGTTTCAAGATGCTTTTCGAAGTCAAGGCCTCTTCAGGAAGAATCGTTTCCAATTTCTTACTGTCAATGTTGTCGTTGATCTGACACTCAATCTCGTACACATTTTGTCGCAGTGATTGCAGTCAATTTTGATGAAATGAGATTGAGCAGGTTACCAATGTGGTACATCTTTTCAATGTCATGTATTCCAATCGCCGCAGAGAATGTTTGTAAAGGATATTTCAGTGAATCGATTCCTCGATGCTGTTGATAGATACGAGGTCAACTCGCCAAACAAGTCCAAGACCAGTTTCCTCCTGCACTTGTCCTGCTCCATCGCAAACGTTCGCAGATAGCTCGTGGAGTTCTCCACCGCCACTTTGTTGTCTTGACTCAAACCATGGAGGTAGAAGTCGTCGTTGTACAGTGACTTAGAAAAGTCGCTGATCGGAGAGGTTAAACCGCCCCTCCCATGTTGTTCTCTCAGCCATCAGATACAGGAGTATGTATAGAGTAGCAACGACTACCTTGATCAATCATGACAGCTCAACATGTGATTGGGTTTCTTTCATCTGCCATGTGGCTGCTTGCCTCGACCATCGTCCACTGATATTTCTTGCCATGGACACCACCAGTAACGTGACCCGGTGTCGTGACTGATCATCCGCTTCCGAAAGCCCTTTTAACCCTGGGGGTAGGTGTGAAGGGATGGGTATGACCTTATGGTACTTTACATATTGTCATCACTATAGAAACTGAGAAGGATAAGGCAGGCAATGATTGGAAGCTCATACTATGTCGGGATATTAGGGGGTGGGGTTTATTTGGGAGGGCGAGTAGGGGTGTACGTTCGAGGAAAAAGAGGAAATGGAGGCAAAGGTCCACACATGGTCCAGTTTTGCTATAGTGTCTATTAGTAAAATTGCCAGGTTACGCTTCCAAGAACAAGTTGAAAGCCATCAATCATAAAACAGGGGTGGTAGTGGTCAATTCCCCCAACCAACTCGTTTTTCTGCATCTTCCTCTTCCCAGTCAGACTCCGATCTTCGTTCCAACCCTCCTGCAACACGCTCCTATCCTACCCTACTGCCTAACTCCTGTCCACTTCCATACACATCCCATCTCTCTTCCCTCACGCCCTCTAGCACTGCTTGTCTGTTCCCTGCCTCGTACCTCACATCCTTCCTATCGCCTTCCCTGCCCCTCAGGACATCTCGCGCTCGTGACATCCTTGTACCATGAGCATCGACGAGCCCGACACGGCGCACTCGAGGGAGGACGTCGCGAGGCATCGCGAGCTCTCAAGCGAGCAGAGTCAGGGGGTGCAACCGAGGTCAGAGAAGAGGGGATACGACGATGGCGGCTTGCGTGGAGGGGGCGGGAAGAGGCTGGGGAGCGTCGGGGCTGCGGCGAGCTCAGACATGCTTGAGAGCGTGTTTATGCCATGGCGCGCTGCGGGGGCGCAGAGCTTCGAGGATAGGGAGATGGAGGAGGCATACGGGCAGTTTTTCATTGACTCCATGTACCGCGGGATGGTGCCTTTCATGCAGTTTATCCTTGCAGTCGCTAGTTGTTTCCATGGGATGTACTTCATGTCAAGGGCATGGAAGCGGCGGCCGCTGCAGGCGGAGGACTTGTTCATGCTTGTGAGGATGGGGATGATCGGGGTGGGGTGGGTTACAACGATGCGGTGGAGCCGATGGACAGGGGAGGTGAAGAGGAGGGCATCGAGGCTGATGGTGTGGATGGTGAGACTCAGAATCTTTACAGTGCTAGTTGAGAATTTTCTCTTTGACGTCTCCTTGGAGAAATCCTTCCTGTCTGTATTTGTCAATTCTTTGGCGTCGACAGTCGTGTCGTGGAGCTGGAGGCATCACGTTCTCAACACGGTAGTCCTAACGCTGTCACGTCACTTTGCAACTTTCATCCGGCCAAGTCTGCTTGAGAAGCGAGGATACGAGACCGCCTACTTCTGCGTCTTCTTCCTCATCTTCAATGCCGCCTCGCTGTTGTCGCTGTCGCTGCACGAGCGCCACAGGAACTCCTTCCGGAAGATCTGGGACCCAGCCAAGCAGGACTGATGGACATGGGCAGAGGTGGAATGGCAGGGGAGCAGTGGGAGCTCTGGGACAGCTTGAGGGTCTAGAGGACCAGGGGGCGTTGTTTACAGCTGTGGGGCAGTTTTGCGCTTCTTGGTGGGCGGGGTGTCGAGTCCGCGCTTCTGGAAGGAGAAGGGGATCTCAGCTCTCTTGATAGCGGCCCACCATCTACAGGCCAGTGGGGTCAGCGAGAGATGAGAGGAAGAGTGTTTCAAATAAGATTCACCTGATCTTGTCGTACCATGTACGCTCCTGCTCCTGCTCCTTGCTTGTCTTGTCTTGGTGTGGGATCTCCGCTCTTCCCACGATAGTAAGCATCATCTAATATATGAATTAATAAACGTTTTGTTAATTCAGCATAAAGCATCCCCTTCCTCGATCTGTCCTGTTCCACTCTCCCCCTCTCCCTCTCCCTGGTTCAACATTACCTCCTTCATCGGCAAAGTTTCTTGGTTGACGGGGTCTATTTTATGTACTGCTGCCTGTACGTTTGAGGTCAGGAACAACACCTGGAGTCGTGAATGATCAAGCACGCACCGCATCTTCCATAGCCTCCCATTCCTTCTGGTTTGGTAAGCAGCCCTCACCCATGTATTCCACAAGGCCTCGGAGATTGACAGTCTTGTTTGCATGCAGCAAAGCATCTAGTATGTGCCTGACGATGGTTTCAGCCTTGCCAGAGCATCAGACACAGTGCAGCCCTCGTCGAATAAAATCAAACCTGCACAGGCTTGCCGCTTTCTTGATTCATAGCAATGGCTTCAATATGTTCCCCTGCAGAGGAAAATTCACGATACACAGCACACTAAGGAGATGGTATTAGACCATTCTTGAATCTTTCATAGGATTGCTCCCATTTGGGTATCGTTCCTCCCCTCCCAGTCTACATGTTTCATCAGATTCATCATAATCCTGAAACCACAATGTAGTCATCTGCCGCTGACCTTGTAAACAGCGTATTTCCAGCTCTTCTTGGTAGTGAAGACTTCTTCCATGAGAAGCATTTCCATCCCGTTGTCATAATCGTCGTTCGTCTCCTCAGCTTCAGAATCCTTTGCTGACTCACTGTCTATATTTGCTTTCAAATGTGATGATATGAGGTCGGCCAACTCATCAATGTCGTTAATCCTGATTCCCGATTCTCTCAGAGCCTCTACGCTTTTTGCTTTCGAGTAGGCAATGCGCATTGCCAAGTGGTCTGGAAAGATCATGTGAGGAGAAACATTGATTTTGATAGCCTTCTGATTTCTCCACTCGATGATAGCGCTCAGCAGGTCTTCCAGCGTCTTTGCAAGATCTTCACGCCCCCGAGCTCGGTATTTCTCCAAGACCGCAATCCACATCAAATGCATATCCAACACAATCCCCTTGCCTTCCTTCAGCTCGTGTGCAGGAATCTGTTCGATCGCGATACCTCGTGCGGAGAACTTTTGAATCGCATCTGAGACCTTCTCCTCAAGTATTTTCTCTTGTTTCATAATCAAGGCTGGTATCGGAAGAAGCAAAGCCCGGGGAGACCTCAGGAACTCTCTTCCCTTCTCAGTGACAGCATATCCCTCCCATGTGTACTTCTGATACCTCTCGACACAGATTTTGATCAATTGCTTTTCTCTCAATGAAGCCAAGATATCTTTCAAACATTCATCCTTGCGAGAGACAGGCGATAGTTTTTGCCTTTCATTTCTGATCTCTTCTCGAAGTGCAGGGCAGAGTGAAGACGGCGCAGACTTGATTTCTCCTTGTGAAAGATACTGAAAGATTGCAGTCACAGCTGGATTTTTCACTCCAAATGCTTCAATCGCCCTGAGAAGGACAGATGCCTCCTTGCTGAAATCTCTCGAACTCGCCCCATTCGTAGCAATCTTAGCACAGTTGTCGCAATCCCCGCATCGATCCCCCCATGCTGATGACTCTCCAAAGAAGTCCAAGACCAGTTTCCTCCTGCACTTGTCCTGCTCCATCGCAAACGTTCGCAGATAGCTCGTGGAGTTCTTCACCGCCACTTTGTTGTCTTGACTCAATCCATTGAGGTAGAAGTCGTCGTTGTACTTAGAAAAGTCGCTGTCGGAGCAGATCATGATACAGTCAGACTGCAATCCATCTCTCCCAGCCCGACCAATGTGTTGGTAGTATTCCTCAAAGGTTTTGGGAGCTCCGTAATGTATGACACATCGAATATCTGGCTTGTCGATACCCATTCCAAAGGCAGTAGTAGCAACGACTACCTTGATCACTCCCGTCAAGAACTGATGATGCGTTGTATCCCTTGCCTCCATCTTGTCTTTTCCATGGTAATAACGAGCTGTTATCTTATTCTCCGACTTTTGCAAAATAGCAGTACATAACTTCTCCGCCTCTCCGGTGGTAGCAACATAAACTATTGCTGAGCCTGACATTTTCGATAGAATATCACAAATATAATTTACATCTGCAGCAAACGTCTGTTTCCTGCTAACAGTAATCTTCAAGTTTGGCCTATCACAAGTAGACACACTGATGATAGGAGATCTTAGATTCAATATACTGAATAAATCATCGCGAACTCTTGGCACAGCACTTGCCGTCAAAGCCATGATGGGAACATTGTCGAATGATTCACGTAGCTTCCGTAGCAAAGCATACGATGGTCGAAAATCTACACCCCATTGTGATACACAGTGGGCCTGCAAGTACAAGAGAGAATCAGATCCAAATGGGCATTGTTTGCAGCAAAATCACCTCATCAATAGCAAAAAGAGCGAGCTGTCCTGAACTAGCAAGAGCCTCAAGTTGATTCAAAAATCCACCGTCAAATATTTTCTCTGGGGTCAAGTATAGCAATGCACAACGTCCACTGCGAGCAAGGTTTTCCGCGTCTGGATCTTTGTTCCCTTGCCCAAGGAATACAGCTGCCCGCTTCCCCGTTGGCATCAATGACCCAACCTTGTGGTTGATTGCATTCACTTGGTCATTCATCAAGCTGATCAGAGGGGAAACAACAACGACTGTCTTGTTTGAGACGAAGGCCGGCAACTATCATACAAGGTCACATCTAGAAATTTCGGAATCAGAGCAAACCTGGTAGCAAATACTCTTGCCCGATCCAGTAGCCCAAAAGACAGCAGAATCCCGCCCTTGAAGAGCTGCTCTGCAAATGACCTCTTGCTCTCCAACAAAGCTACAAAAACTTCCTTCAGAATTTCACAGGCACAAGAACGCAACACCACCTCTCGAATCCGAAGAAGTGCTTGAGTTTTTGCTTCAGAACGTCTTGGGAAAACGCATCGCTCCTGTCGGGTTGATGGGTGAAAGGACGGGACGCCCGTACCGGCGACATCAGTCCTGGTCTTTTGGTTGAGTACCTGTTCTGAACTTTGTAAGGACTTGTCCCTCTCAGAGGTTCAGGGCTCTCAGGTATGAGGCATAAGGTAGACAATAACTTTCCCGCAAAGACAATGTGATGGAAACCGCAAATTCTCTTGCCGAAGCGCATTATCAGCCTAACATGGTCTAGGATCCTGAATAACTCCAGCCCAAATCTGGAATCAACCTTCACTTTGTGCTTCGACAGGGGGAAAGGAATAAATCCGCAACTATACGTCTATCCTCGATCCAACCATTTTCTCGTCCCCCCCCCTCCCTCCCAACATCATCCTCCCATCGTTGCTTCCATCTCTTCGTTCTACTCCTCTTCATTCGTGGTTCTCCTCCCTCCTCTCTCCTCGCTCCTCGCTCCTCCCTCCTCCCTCCTCGCTCCTCGCTCCTCGCTCCTCCGTCCACCAGGTCGTTCGCCATTTGCTACAAAAAACGCGGGAAACGTCCCAATGAGTGGTGAAATATTGGAAGGGGTAGGGGGTCCTCAACCATTGAAAAGGTATGCAAGGGTAACTAAGTACCGGTTTAAAAGAAGTTAAAGTTACGGGTACTATGGGCAAAATCAAAGGTACTCATCCTCGGGGGTCTTTACCTGGGGGTAGTGGATACCAGGGGGTGTTTTCTAGGCTCGCGGGGATGGCGGAGGCGGCGGAGGCGGTGGTGCAGCAACTGCAGGAGATGAAGAACGAAGCGAATCAGCTGGGAATGAAGATCAACGAGCTTGACCAGGTCTCTTCCATCCTTCTGCTCCTTGCAACCCTCCTGCTCCTCCCCTCCGGTCACTCCCGCGCTCCTGCTGCTCGCACTACCCGCTCCTCACCATCCCGCTGGTGCCTTTTATCCTTCTGCTTCCTCCTTGACGCACTTTCCCGTCTACTTTCCTGTTTTCCGTGCTCACTGGTTTCATCCTGCCTAAAGTCTGAACTTGTCTTGGTGATCTGTTTAATGATTCCATTTCATCGTTATACCTTCAACCTTTCCTGACCTCAAGTGCTCTCCCCTCGAATGCCTCTTCCCCAACCCAAGTCGTTTGTTTAATTTTCTCTGCCTACTGACCTCAACTCATGTTCTTCTTTCTGCTGTCTTGCACCCTCCTTCCTTCCGCAACACCTCGAGGGTTGCACTGATCACCATGTGCCATGGCTACTCCATCTCACCCTCTCTTGCTGCATACACGTAACACAGACATGCAAGCATAGCGCATGCGCATGACCCCACCAGGAGATCTGGTGGTTTGACGATGGAGTTTGCAGGAGCGCCACGAGCACAGCTTGGTCGTGGAGACTCTCTCAAAGATGGAGGGGGAGAGGAAGTGTTACAGGCGAGATATCTCAGTCTCCCTCTCCTGCCTCTTCTCATTCTTCTTAGGATGGTTGGCGGAGTTCTCACAGAGCGAACCGTCTCAACAGTCTTACCTGCAGTAAAGGAGAACATGGACAAGGCAAGTTCTTCACTTTCCATCTTTCTCGTCTCATCCTCTACGTACAGCTGCAGGCGCTCTGCGATGATTTGTACGCCAGGCTGCAGAAAAAGGAGAAGGAGATGCAGGAATTTCAAGCGAAGCACAACATTCGACTGCGAGATCAGCCGGAGAAGGCAGCTCCCAAGTAACAAGGCTGAGAGATCTGAGAAGAGGGGGGAACTGCGGGTGAACGTGGGGGAACGAAGGAGGTAGCATGGGTGGGCAAACGAGACTTCGATGAATTTCAATGATAATGAGAAGATTTAGATGCAAAGGGGTGAAGTTTAAAAACCATCGAGAACTCCTTTCTTTACCTGCTCCACGTCACCTTGGATACATGAAGTTTGCTTTCATGTATACCTGCTCAAGCGCCCATTGCTTCTCTTTCAGCTGCACCTTCAGCTCGCCCATCCTGCAAGAAGAAAGGAGGAACATGAAAGAGGAAAGAAGCAGTCGAGCGAGTGCAGAACGTTCGTGAGGGAGAGGAAGAAGTAGAGGTCATGACAAGACTTCGAATAGTTGAGGGTGACGTACTCGTGCGCTAGTCGCTCCATCATGCTGCCTCCGGCCTCATACTCTGCACAAACTCTTGAGTATTCGCAGGGGAAACGAGCAGCAGCACCGGCCAGCTGCTTCTCCAAGTTTGATTTCTCAGCTTGTGCCTCTGCTTTGGCTTGCTGGAGAAGCTCGAGGATCCTGCACGTGACGTAAAGTGGAGGCCAAGGCAGGGCAAAGGCTCCACACCTGCTCAGAGCTGGGACTGTCCGCGAGTTGTAAGTGTCATGTCGGATCTCTGCTTGTAGCTTGGCAACTTTGAGCACCTGCAGGTCAATTGGGTTTAGGGAGGGCGGACAAGACAGTGGGCGAGAAGATCGCGAGTAGGATAGACTTGGAAGGAGGAGGAGGAGGAGGAGGAGGAGGAGGAGGGAGCAGGGCATTAGACCGTGATGAGTCCATGCATGAGTCACCTGAGCCTCACAGAAGGCGAGGAGAAAGTCCTTCTTGGTCTCATCCCACTGCCACTTGACATGAGCCCAGCTCAGCCCCAGCTGAGACTCTCACCTTGGGCATCCCCTTGATCTTATACTCTCTAACGATCACCTCCATGTCCTCCACAAGGTCTGAGGCAGGCTTGTTATGCGCTCGCCCCAGCGGCTCCTGAGCCTCACCATGCTGGAGCTTGACAAGATTCGTGCAGATGTTGAGATGTTTCTCCTCCTGCGAGGTATGTCAGCGGGAGGAAGAGGGGGGGAAGAGGAGGGAGCGAGGAGAAAGGGAGTTCAACGCGGGGGAGGAGTGAAGAAGGAGGAGGAAGGAGGAAGAAGGAGGAGGTTTCACCGATCGGCGTACAGATTCACGGAGAGCCTGAAGCTCGTCCCTCTGAAGGCGCAAATGAGTGTAAGGTTGAGGAAAGAGAGGATGGGAAAGAACGCGATGCTCGCAGGCCACAGAGAAGAATGGAAGACGAGGAGTCAAGAGAGATAACAAGGAGGAGGAGGAGGAGGAGGAGGAGGAGGAGGAGGAGGAGGAGGAGGAGGAGGAGGAGGAGGAGGAGGAGGAGGAGGAGGAGGAGGAGGAGGAGGAGGAGGAGGAGGAGGAGGAGGAGGAGGAGGAGGAGGAGGA
>NW_005434555.1:94105-154948 GCF_000315625.1 Guillardia theta CCMP2712
CCCTCCCTCCCTCCCTCCCTCCCCTCCCTCCTCCTCTCCCCTCTCCCTCCCCTCCTCCTCTCCCCTCCCCTCCCTTCCTCCTCCTCTCCCCTCCCCCTCCCCTCCCTCCTCCTCCTTCCCCCCCTCCCTCCCCCTCCTCTCGCTCCCCTCCCCTCCCCTCCTCTCCCCCCCTCCCCTCCCTATTGCTCATGTCCCATAGACTCTTCTCCCCTCCCTTCTTGCCTCCTCCCTCCCCATCTTACCTTGTCTTCTCCATTCTTACTTATCTCTCATCTCAACAGCAATACCTTGAACATGCTACTTTCTCCTCTGCTTGTTATAATCTGCAATTGTTTTCACTTTTAGGATGCCTGCTCCGTTATCCTTATCCGATGCAAATAACAAATGTTGACATCGACTTTGATTTACTTTTCGCCAGGATCATGATGCGCCTGTTCTTTCTGCTGCTCGTGCTTTCAGCCCCTTCCACTGCTTCCGACGCTCCTATGAAATGCAGTGACGCAACAGATTGTCTCGAGTGCTTCATGAAGCAGGTGATCTACCGCACTCAAATGTCTTCTCTCCTCTGACATCCGATGCTCAGGAATGTGTCCTGAACCCCGATGGCAGCCAAACCTGCACACCCTGTGGTTGGTGCACGGTGGAGCTCGATGAATGGAACGCAGACGTGAAGGGAGCATGCATCAAGATCTACAACTCTACCACAGACTTCTGTAAGGCGTACAAGGCACACGCTTTCGGCTTCTGCCCTGACAAGTGATGGATCAACCAAGTCTCGTCTGTCATGGTTCTGATGTTCCGAGCACAGGGTATGCCAGGCCGGCAGTCAGGACTGTGTTTGTGCATCGAACGTCTGCCCTGTGGTGAATGTCTTCCTTCACCTGCTCTCTCTCGAGGGAGTTGGTTTTCTCCTATTCCTCATCTTCATTTGCATCGTGGGTAAGTGTCTCATTTGCAGCGTCTCTGGGACTAACTCCGACGCCGCAGCCATGATGAGCGCATGCACGTTGATGTGCTGCTTCCGCACTCCCCCGAGGCAGATTGTCCTTGTGCGTGAGTCTCACGAGGATCCCGGACTTCTCAATCAGACGGAGGAGGATTACCAGAGACTGTAACTGCTGAACTGAATCCCCTCCAATGTTACAGCTTCATCTGATCTGTCCTGTCCCTCGTGCCGTGCTGACTTTTGAAAAGCTTTGCATAACCCTTTGTAATATAGTGTAATCTGTTTTGAATATGGTGAATAAAAAAGGTGTTGTGGGGATCGTGTGTTTGACTCACTGTACTAAAACACTTCTTCAATCGACACATTCTATCGTTAACTTTGGCGAGAAATCAGAACAATGGCCTGAAATCCGCATCATAGTACTCAGTCCCCCATGCTAACCTCCTAGTTCCAGTAGCGTCCGTCATGAAGCATCGTGCTCCGGACTCCGACACCGTGTTCATGAGCTCCCTAATGTTGCAAACCTCTACCCATTGTTTCCCTACCCCTTCAGCCTTCATCATCGCCTCCTCCCGCACTTCTCCCTTCATTTGATGATGATTTAGGCGATTGTAGCGAGGGTTGCACGACTCGACCTCACAGCGGCAGCAGGGGCAAGTATTGTGAATTTGCAGCCAGTTCGTAATGCACTGCTCGTGAAAACAGTGTTCGCACGGCATCTCCTTGGTCCCTTCGCAAAGCGCCAATTGACAGATCGCGCAAACGTCGGTCCCATCACCCTCGGTTGACTGCAACTGACCGATGGCGTAGGAGGAGGCGGGCGGATTCACAGGGTCGGGACGAGTAGTCTTCCTGCTCCTCAAATATAGCTCGCTAATGAAGTACTCCGACAGGCCGCCGTATGCTATCGGAAGCTTTTCTGCTGTTCTGAGGACGGGTCCTAAAGGTGGCACCTCCTCTCTGTTCTCAATGCTGCCGCTGCGAGTCCGATCCCGACGATGAGCACGTCGTTGGCTCGAACTCCGATAAGAGTTTTGGCTTGAATTGGAAAATTTCCGTTTTCTGTTGCCGTTCAACGAATGGATACTCTGCTGCCTTGATTCAGGGGCAATACCTTCGTACCCTGTTTCCGATAGATCAGGAGAGTTTGAGGACTCCTCGTTCAAGTAGTCAAGGCTGGTCTTGCTCTCTTCGCCAATCGATTCATCATGCAAAGCTCGATCATGAAGGCCCGATCTGCGAGCCCCAAGAGCAACAGAGAGCTCCAGGTCAGATACATAAACCAGAGGCATCCGAGGACGTAAGGAGTCTTTCCCAGTGAAACAATATTCGCACCCCGATAGATGGGAAGATGCTACAACACGCGGCCTCGATGGTGTTCAGGTAGGATTGAGCGAGAGGGATGTAACAGTGGAGACGAAGCTCGAGAAAGCAAGACAACAAAGCGATATGAAGCGGGAAGAAGAACAGGAGGGTCCGAGGTTGGTTCGAAGGAGGGTGAAGGAGCAGGAACGGAAAGGATTTCGGATGTCGCGTCTCGAAGAACAGGGGGTGGGTGACCGTATTTTGAGAGAATGGGTGGGGTCATCAATGGAAAAGGGTGGGTAGTGATGATTTGGGGTAGTCACTACACCGGTTATTTGATAAGCCTCAAACAGATGTAAATTGGGCAGGGGTAGCAAACATCATGAAAATTCTGGGTGGAGTTGACTTGACAATGGTAGGCCATATCAAAAGGGGTAGTACTTTCTACCACCGGTGGTTGGTTTGATGTATCGGATGTAAGCGAGTTTCTTGTCAGCAGGACATCGGACCCCCGTAGTAAAGTTTGAGTAGTAATTTTGGTACGGTTGGCCTCGGCTTGTTTATACAAACAAGTACCGATCTACTGATACACTAAATACGTGGAATTAATTGTTTTGAACCACAATCACAAGATACTCCGTATACATTTTTTTTAGACATACCGGAATAATTGTTCATATCCGAATATTTGCTACTGATCATCAAACCACCGAGAAGGAAACAGTACCTCTGAGGATTCATATTATTGAAACGTATTATATCAGTTAGTACCGGCTAGTAGGCTAAAAGTTGCTGTGTTTTGCTGACGCATCTCGAGGCCTCAAACCACTTCTCAAGTAAAAATGCACCCTGACGTTTTACCACAGCCATAGGGGTGGTGGTCCAATGTTGCCGTGAAGTGTTAACCATGCTGACATGCTGACGGCAGGCATGAGTGCAGTTGCTTGCTTGTGACTGGTTCACATACCCCTCTACCTAAACGATATTCTAATTGCTGCTCTAATGGATGATGCATATCACCCAGACTATGCCATTCGAGACTCCACCATAGAATTTTACGAGCCTTGTTCCCAATTCCCAAACGAGTTCATCCTATGCATGACTACCTACGATATCTGTTATGGCCAGCTCTTTTAAATATCGACAGGGCATCTCCTGACCACAGGGCGACCACTTTCACCTGCCCTGTCGAGTCTCTATTCTCCTTGTCCAATATTTTTCTGTCTTCTCATCATGCTAATTCAAATATTGAGGCCAGCGCGTTTCAAGACAAATCACCCACCCCCTTGGTCCCATGAGAAATTTCCACATACTCCCTACTAATTGAATCAAGTACCCCTTGTGTTGGCCCACCCCACCACCCGTGTAAAAGGGACTTGAGGGATTTTACTTGGGGAATAGTGCAGGGATTGCAGGGGGAAACGAGTAAGGTTGCCGCGGCCATGAAGAAACAGCCCTACAACGAGGAGGACAAGGCCGTGATGGCACGATAAAATCGCAATATTCTCGGAGTCAGAGCATCGGTGGTGATCTAATATTTTTCGCTCAACCGATGCATCCGTGCATTGTGGCTCTTTTGTCATCTTCTGTCGATCCTCTGTTCGACGTCATCAAGAGTTTTCGAATGGCCTGATGAAGAGGTGAGATTGAATCCGTTGCACATTTGATTGCGTCAGCAAAGACTTTGATTATGTGTGCGATATGCGTGAAAATCTAGAAAATGAATCCATGTGTATTTCCCTAGTCTGAAAAGAGCGACAATCACTCGCTGAGTACGATTTCTTACAATCACTCGCTGAGTATGATGAAGAAATCGTTAATTCATTCGCTTATAGCTGAGCGACATCAATGAAGAATTACACGAGGCCTCTTCTGACTCACTTTACTCGAAGCTTAGAAAGTTAAAGCATCGTTTTCATTTTAGGCTAGAGAAAGATTTTTGTTTGTTTTGCCAACACCTGAAACTGGTCCTTTTTGCACGCAGATCTTCGGAGAATGGATCACACGAAGCACTTCTTGATGATTCGGAGAGTTGTTGACATGTAAAACAAATGGAATATCTAGGATAGTAATCACGTCTGATACTAGAATCGATGACTTGATTTATTTTATTTTTTTGTATAATCTTGTAAAATATATGAGACGAACAATCCTTCAATAGGAAAGCGTAGATCATGAATATACAAATCATCGCTTGAATTCACAGCGACCATGACCTTCAAGTTACCCAAAACCTCAGTGATAGGCCGCGGCTGTGTGGCCCGTGATTGCGACTGAGTCACTGTGTTCCGACTCGGCGAGTTCAATGTAAGCTCAGTGGCATACTCATCGTGCCGAGCCAGTTGAGCTGAACTCGAACTCGAACTCGGACATGCTGAGTCACCTCGCGGCAGCAACGAGCAGTGACTTGCCGATGATGACATGCGGCTCAGCGGCGGCAGGCTGCATGCCAGAGAGATTGAAGGATAGACACGAGCCAGCCTCGCTGAAAGGACACTGAAATAAAAAGGCAGAGAAATGTTCATATCGTAGGCAGCTATTTTCCCATCAGCTGCCCTCCCTCGATTAGGTACAATGCTAGGAGCCGCGGTGCTAGAGGTGGCGTACATGCAAGGAAGAAGGAAGACTTATCCTTCCCTGCCTTCTCTCCCTCAATCGTTGTATGCTGTCAAGCTTATAGCTCCCTCCTCTTGGAAGATCGCGTCCCGTCCGCTGGCTTCATTTTCTCTGGCATGGACGCATTCTTCCTGCAAAGTTTGCCGATCTGCTCCGTCTGCTTGCAGGACGTTCATGGACAGACGACAGATTCGGCATGACGAGACTGGGAGAAGCACTCCCCTTCCTCGCCATGCCCTCCTTCATGGAGTTTCAAGAAGCTTGCTTTCCCGTTCAGCGACCCAGTCGTGCTTGACAGTCGGACGTGGTAAGGAGGGATATGTGGATGCCTGTGGCGTGAGATTTGGTTTGAAAGGATTGCGCGCTATGAGCACGCCCAGCAAGGATAGAGAGGTCATGTACGAGAGCCGCTCGATCAGCACCCTCCAGGTGAGCTGAGACGCTCGATGATGCGCCATCGGTGATGCGACTCATCTCAGAACCTTGCCATGGGAAGCGTCGCACAGACCGCCATCTGCTGTTTGGTGGGGGGACTGCTTGCATTCCATCCTGCGGTACAGACTGACAGCCCAACATACATTCTGTGACGCTTTTGTTCAGGCGGCGTCCAGCGCATGGCTTCCAGGATGGACACTGCAGGGCCGTGCTTTCCTTAGCGGCATCATCGTTGGGTTCGGTTGTACCATTACGATGGGGGCGCGCGCGTTTGTTACCAAGCAGATCGTCAGAGTCTCCTCGTCTCCTCATTCCCCAGGTGAGGACATGTTTGTAGATAATGCCTGGTCTCCATAAGTGGAGGAGAGGAGGGGCGGGTGGTGGGGGGGGCAGGGTAGCCATGGGTTTGGAGATGATGAAAGAGGTAACGGAGGCGAGGGTAACTCTTGTTCAAAGATGAGATCGAGATTGATGTCATGAGCTTTCCCTCGGGCGTGACTGTGCATCGTCTTCCAGCGAAAGAGGTGAGTGGAGCCGTTGAAGTCTATTTGCGCTTACTCACGCTGCCCTCCTCTCTTTCTCTCCCTCCTCTTGTTTGTGCTCTCAGTTCTACGCCATCACCGCCGGTATTCCTTCCTCTTTCTTCTACTATTTCCCTCCATGATGTCATGTCAGCGTACGGCGAGTTCGACATCGACAAGGAGGCAGCGGGAGCGGTGAAGCACATGGAACGCAATCCTCTTCCTCCTCATCCGCCCTGCAGGCCCCCATGCTGCCCGTCTACGTCGGCGGCTCAGTGAAGAACACGCTCATGATCGACATGAGGTGAGCTTGTCTCTCTTCTCCCGCCGGGTGACATGGGGCAACGCAGAGGAAAATTTCTCCACAAGGATCGCATGCAGGAGCTGCTTGTAAGGGCCTGGTAGTTGCTGCTCCAGACGGCTGACCGCAATGCCCGTCCAGGTGTCCGTCCCGGATGTAGATGAAGAAATGTTGAAGAATGAGTGAGTGAGCGAGTGCAATGGAGGACAAACTCTGCGGTAATGAATCATCCTTATGCCCCCTCTTGTGAACAATGGTGACTGCAGCTACGGAAGCTTCGCTAAGCTTGAGAATTGAGCGCTGAATGGCAGGCAGTTACCTTCTCAGTACATTTGATCTCTCCTATTTCATGAAACTCTACAACCAAACTGCTCTGCTTCAGTTGGTTTGCGAACAAGTTTCATGTTGCATGTGTCATACTTCCCCACCTCATCTCCTCCTGAATGCGATCTCCTGCCCTCCCTCCTGTCTATACGACTCTGCTGCAAAATCTGCTTCTCCCTAGTCACCTCTGCACTATCTTCTCACCTCACCCACCTTTTCTCCACTCTCCTGTCCTCAAGGATCTCTGCACCCTTCCCTTCTCTTCTCTCTCGTTCTATCTCCTTTCCACCATGACCTCTTCTCTTCTCTTCCCGCGTCCTCTCTCTTCTCTCTTCTTCCTGCTACTTCGCTTATTCGTGCTTCTCTCCTCCCTTCACGCACTCCTGCATTGTGTCTCGTAGTGATCCCACAAGTTTACTACCCTACCCATACATCAAAGTACCCACCCTATATTGGATCATTCAAATTTGGAGTAATAGAGGGTACTCGACCGGAGGCATACCTCCCTACCCACCCCTATGAAGGATAATCCGGAATCAAATCAAGTTGGTCTCATCATCATCCCTCCATCCGATATCTCCTCCTCCTCCTCCTCCTCCTCCTCCTCAAGCACCATCTTCTCCTTCACCTCCTTCTCCTCTATCTCCTTCACCACTACCTCCTCCTCAAGCACCTCCTCCTCCTCAAGCACCACCTCCTCCTTCACCTCCTTCACCTCCTCCTCCTCCTTCACCACCTCCTCAAGCACCATCACCTCCTTCGCCTCTATCTCCCTCACCACCACTACCTTCTCCTCAAGCACCTCCTCCTCCTTCACCTCCTTCGCCTCTATCTCCTCCTACTCCTCCTCCTTCACCTCCTTCACCTCCTCCTCCTCCTTCACCACCACCACCTCCTCCTCAAGCACCATCTCCTCCTTCACCTCCTTCGCCTCTATCTCCTTCACCACCTCCTCCTCAAACACCATCTCCTTCACATCCTTCACCTCCTCCTTCACCTCCTTCACCTCCTCCTCCTCCTTCACCACCACCTCCTCCTTCACCTCCTTCACCTAGACCACCATCCATCTACTCCTTCACCACCTCATCCACCTCAACCACCTACACCCACACCACCATTACCCCCAACTGCATGACTATCTCCATGAGCAACGTCCTCCATGCTTGCTGTTCTTCCTCGACCCCTTCATCTCTCAACACTATCCACCTCTACCATCCCTCACGATTTGCAACATGTTTGACAATCCAAAGAGCCATATGATTAGAATCGTGAAAGATGGGGTATAGAGCTTCGAGGGGAACAAGAGCGAACAGTTCAACAACAATGCGCTGTTGCCTCATGGTAGCATCTCGGTGCATTTGACAATCTAAACAGGTCGACATTCCGATCGACGTTACTCCGAGAATCAGAGGAAGGGTTTGAGGATACAGCACCCACGGATTTCAGCACATGGGGTTGGCGTCGTCGAGACCCTGTCTGCAAGATGCATGCTGCGAGCAACGACCGAGGGACGAGCGGAATGAGGTATATCACCGAGGAATCCAGCGGCCACTTGTCAGCGATAACTGGAAGGAGTTTGCATGCGACGTTGAGAGCAGCAGGCACGCAGGCAACGCGGCCAAAGAAGGAGACGAAGAGAGCGGAATGCCGATTATGTCTGATAGCGGTCGGTCTCCTTGGTCCGTACATGTCGGGCAAACTTATCGTCATTGCAGACCTCAAACGACGCTCTCTGTTGATAGCAGCAGAGATAGGAGATACAGAGTTTGTTTCTCACCTCGTCAAGGTGCTGTTGACAGTGCTGTTGCTGTATCCTCCTGAAATGTGTCGATAGAGTGGCGACTGTTCAGTCCACGATCGAGATGAGTTCGGTCGGACTGCATTGCATCTTGCAGCAGCAAACGGTCAAGAAAACTCAAGTTTGATCCTCTACTCTCCTCATTTGATTACACAAACAGGCCACATCGACACCTCAAACTTGCTTCTGTCTCTCGGCGCAGACCTGTGGGCTTATGACAAGTAAGCAAGAGATGTTGTTTCTCTCTCACAAGTTGATGACGCTTCTTGTCTCCTATGACTTCTGTCGAAACAGGGAGAATAGGACACCCATGATGCTTGCAGCTATGAACAACAGGAACTTCTTGCTCTCTCTTGCAAAGTTTGCTAACTTGACGTTTTTTTATCAGACATGAAATGGTGTTCAACCTGGAGAAGCGGTGAAGGGAAACTATCCTGGACGATTATGCTGATCTCCTTGCAAGGTGCATGACACCAAGAGGACAGCGATACGCTTCGAACAACGACATGTAACAAGGGCTAAGGCGCCAGGATGCTGTTGATCTTGACATTGTGCAGGTCGAGCCACTACACAGCATTCTCACCAGCAAAGTCAGAGTCCCGCGGACCCGGTGCTTGAAACTTGTCCCACTGAAATTCTTGCCTTTCTGCTGTTGACAACTCCGACAGATAGCGTCAGCAAGCTGGTCAGCCCAGACTCCCGCGCAGAGCAACAGTAATGCGTGTGAAACGACAAGAGCAGTAGACTATATGACCGCAACTCCCTCAGCTCACCCCCGATGAAGAACGCCTGGCAGACCGTGTGCCAGACTACAGGTGACCCTCCCTCCTCTGCTTGCCCTTGTGACGATGCTCCTTCTCCTGCAGAAGTGGAAACTGTCAAGGAGATCAGCGTGAATTTTCCGAACACAGTAAGGCGCAGAAGGAGAGGAATGAGGCTGATACTGCTGCTGCTGCTAGTTTGATGAGCACAACTCTCCCATACGGCTCAAGTACATGCTTGTTCCACAAAGGTCTAACGATGGGGAAGAAAACGGCTATCAGCATGTCGTCTCCTACGTCGACCCCTTAGGTAATCAGGAGAGAGTTTGCGCTCTTGAGCAAGCCTGCCAATGCATTCTTTGCGCTGTGATGTATTTTTCTGTCCTCAAGTTCTCTTGCCATGTTTTCCTGAGTTTCTATTCTCCTGTATCTGTTGCATCTTCATATTGGTGTGAGTGCTGCTGCTTTCTCACACTGCTGTGATCGCTGCTGGTGTCTCCTGCAGTATTGAAAGACAAGAGTGACATCAAGGTACCACCATGTCAGCAGTGTCGAGTCATCCTGACTGTTGATATCAGGCCGGAGATGTGCTCTTGAAAATCGGCGACATCAGCTTGCAAGGTCGCTTTTCTCGCTCTTCCTCACTTTCCCCGCCTTAGTATGAAGAACAGGGCGCAGCAATGATATGGCTGTGCAGCTGCTGCGAAGACAGGTAGGGACGGGAAACGTGATTGGCATATCTTCATCTTCTGCTGTTTCTTGGTTCTTGATCCCTTCTGATTTTCTCTGTCATCGTCCTATGCATGCTACAGTGCTCGCGCCATGTTGATCTTCATCCCTCCTCCCACGTGCTCTTCTTCCACCATTACCTCCTCCTTATCATCATCATCATCATCATCATCATCATCATCATCATCATCATCATCATCATCATCCTCACATCCTGTAAATGCTACCATTCTCATCTTTCCTCCTCTTCGTTAGGCCGGGTCTCGGGTTCGACTTGTTTTGCTGGAGAGATATCAGCATAAGAAAAACACCTTCACATTCTAATGCGGTCAGGTGAAGAATCAGATGGCGGTTGTTGGAGGCTGGAAAAGTGGAGCGAAACAAGGAGCGGGAGTAGGAGGAGGGGAAGGGGCAGGAGGCCGCTCCGTGCATATTTCATGTTTGTGTACAAAGAAAGAACGAAACGAAATGCAATGATTTCACAAAGTCGTCTGTTCTTACTGTCAAGTACCAGCATCTTTCATTCGAACCTCTCTCCCTCCCTCCCCCTGCCCCTCTCCCATCCTCCCTCCTACTAGGAAAAGGCCTTTTCCTAGTCGTTTGTTGAGACCCTTCCATCCGGCCCCTTTCCATTCCCTCCCCGCCCCCCTTGAAATGCCGATGGGGCGTATCGTCGTCATGGTCTGCATCGCTCTAGGGATGCATGCGGAGGGATGGAGAGCAGGAGGAGGAGCAGGGGTGACGAGGATGGGTTGCAGAGCAGGGGGGATGACGTCGGTGCTGATCCGGCTGCGAGGAGGAGGGGAGGACGAAGAAGGAGAGTACATTGGGGCCGAGACGATCTTCAGGCAGTACCAGGAGGTCATCGCACAAGGGCGAGCTGAGATGGACAAGTACATCCAGCTCCTGTCCAGCTGCGCGAAGATCGCGGAGGAAGGAGATTTCCTGGGGATCAGGAGGAGCCTGGACATTCTTGGGCACCTGGCCAAGTCAGGGCTGCCGTCCTCCTCCGAGGAGGTGCAGGAGAAGTTTACGGGGGTGTGCGAGAGGCTGCTGGGGGCGAGCTTGACCTTCGGCTCGGGGAGGGAGCAAGTGATGCTGCTGTCCGTGCTGGAGGAGCTGGACGTGGAGGTTCCGGCGCGGTACCAGGTGGCATCCCTGCATTCTCTCCACCAGAAAATCTCCAACGAGTGCGACGAGCTGCAGAAGTCAGGAGTGCTAGCAGACTGGGAGGAGGAGGAGAAGGAGAAGGAGAAGGAGAAGGAGAAGGAAGAGAGCTGGAAGGGGGAGGAGAAGGAGGAGAGGAGGAAGAAGGGCAAGGTGGATGACAGCTCCCTGTTGCCCGAGCACCCGCAGCTGCGGAAAGGATGCTTGCAGAACGGAGTCAGGTACGCGCTGTTGCAGTGCGAGGACAGGAAAGTTCCTCTGCGAGCTGTGATGAAGATGAACGCGGGTTCGTTGGACGAGGGGAGGGGCGAACAAGGTGCAGCCAACGTTCTCCGGCGCTGCCTCGCCATGGCAGCAGGACGTACCAGACCAGCCAGTCGAGATCTTCTCGTGCCAGGGGACGAGCGCATGGGCAGCGACTGCTTGTCCTTGGTGACGCCAAGGGCGACCTACTTCGAGTACGTGTGTCTTCCTGCTGCAGGCGAGGAGGCGGACGAGGACGAAGAGGTGAGGGGAGAGGTTGTGCAGGAAGTTTTGTCGCACATGCATGAGATCGCGTTCAACGCCACCGTGAATGAGGAGATGTTCAGCAAGACGCTCGGAGAGTGTGTCGAGCAACTGAGACGCGACAGGGGCGGCAGGAGGAGACGACAAGAGATAGAATGCAGCAAGCTCCTCCACCCTCCCTCTCACCCTCTTCACTCCCACCCTCCTCCTGGGAACGCATCGCTCCTCCCTGCCCTCAACTTCTCCTCTCTCCTCAACTTCTACCACATGCAGTACTTCGCGTCAGGAACAGACATCTTCATCGTCGGCAGCTTCGACATGAAGGAGACGGAGGAAAAGATCCGCGCGACGTTTGGGGAGGCCCTTGCCACCCCTCGCTTCTTCCCCCACCCCATCGACCCCAACGACCCTCCGGTCTTCTGGATAGAGCAGGACGAGGTTTTATGGATGATGCCACCTCTCGACAAGGGCCCGCTAGCTCTGTGGACTGATCGTGGCTTCTTCCTCCCCGAGGACGGAGGGATTGTGAAGAGGGGAACAATCGATGTGGAGGGAAGAGGAGAGGAGGAGGAGCAGGGCATGGAAGAGCAGCAAGCAGGAGGAGGAAGGGAGAATCAGGATGAGCACCTGTTCCGCTGCAGGTGGCTGAGCAAGGAGATGTCTGGAGGGATGCGGACTAAGATCGACCTAGAGCGGGTCTTGATCGATTCAATCTTCAGCATCATCTTTGCCAGGAGGACAGAGCAGGCGATCCGAACAGCCACACAGCAGCATGTCAAGGTCCGCTGCTCCTTCTCCTCCACCAACTTGCCCTCCGAGTCCTGCCTGCAGCAGGAGGTCGCGATGGAGTGCTCCCACAGCGTCTGGAAGCTCGCTATGCGCGAGATGATGAGAGAAGCGATCGGGATGAGGATGGGTTGGTTTGACGAGAAGGAGCTCGATGACGTGAAGAGTTTCCTCCTCACCTCGTATGAGGACGTAGCGCAGGTGGAGGAGGAGGCCAACGGCTCTCTTGCATACCTCCGCAAGTTGCTGTGCTGCGCAGAGGAGCACAAGACCTTGTTGTCTCTTGCTCAGCAGTCGTTCGCCGTCAAGGTCGCGCTGTCCAACATCTCCTTAGACGCCCTTCAAGTCCATACAGGTCCCCTGCTGCAGATGTTCACCCAACCGTCTGGTTTCGATGCTTGTTTGGTCTCGTTTCCTTCGTGTGCGGCAGATGGGAAGAACGAGTTCGTGCGAGTGCTGAATGAATTCTTCCGTACGGACTTCTCACAGGATGTCAACACCACTAACGGCAACAGCAGCAGCTGCCGTGATGGAGTGTTAAGACAGAAGATTGAAAACAACAACAACAACAACAACAACAACAACAACAACAACAACAACAACAACAACAACAACAATAACAATAACAACAACAATTACAACAACAACAATTACAACAATTACAACAACAACAAACTGATTCTCAGCATCCATGAAAGAATTTCAGACGACGAAGACCATTGGGTAGTGAAAGTCTGTCCAGACGGTCTCAGGTTGCCCGACATCAACGAGGATCAGAACAACATAATCTCTCGCATCTTCAGAACTGCCAGGTGCTCTCCTGCACCGCCTCCTGACCAGCAAGTTCGTGACAAGTCCGTGCTGCAGGTCCCTCCACCTCATGGTCAGGATGGTTGTGCAGCAGGAGAGATGTTGCTTCCTCTTCTCGGACGCTCGTTTCCTTCCCCGTGCAAACTTCGCCTGCAGGCTGCGAGCTGGAAAGAGCACCCTGCTCAACCCGCACTCGAGCCTTGACCTTGACAGCCTGTCCTTCTCAGCTCGTCACGGCGGTCGATACGATCCGATCCGTGCCCAGCTGAAGATGAAGAATGTGGCTGAGATGATCCTCCAGCTGGCGTCCTGCTCCGCTGCAGCTGGGGAGAGCGGTGAAATAAGCATGGAGGCTGAGATCATAGGGAAGGCAGGGGTTGTTGACGTGCTGAAGAGAAGCCTGGAGAGGTCCGCTCGTCAAAGTTGACAAGGTCCCAGTCCAACCCTGACAACCTTGGCAGGGCCACTGAGCGCGTTCAAGTGAAGAGAGAAGAGTCCAGCTGCAGCTCAACTGACTTTCAACGTGGCTTCCGAGGGTCAACCTACGTGCAAGTCAGCCTACCCGTGGAGTGGAGTCAGCCTCTTAGCTCAGACCGCAGCTGGGCTTTTGTCAAGCTGTTCCTCACCGTGCTGAGCGAGAGGGTAGAGAGGATGGTAGAGACTTGTACCGGCTCGCGCTCTGCTGCCTTCTGATGGGACTTCAGGACGGAGAGGTTGTAGGAATCTCCAGTGACTGGAGGAAGCTTGCTTCCTCGGTGAAACCTCCTCGCCTCCCTTGCGCCACGTGGGGCTGATGGGATGGGCTGGTGGCAGGAGCTGAAGGTGGTGGATGCGATAGTGAAGATCAATCATGATTGCTGCTGGGAAGCAAGAGGAGCCAAACATGCACACCAGGTGAGCAGATGGCCGATGCACGTTCGCCTGTTCGCAGATGTTGACAACTGGACGCTAGGTGGAGGAGGAGCTGGAGGAGGAGATCACAGAAGACGAGTTCCAGGAGGCGAAGACAAGGCTGGTGGTGTGTATTGACATGTGGAGGGTGAGATAAGGGTGAGATGAGATTGTTGGAGCAGAGCGCTGAGGTGGATGTGACGGACAAGTTTGCTGGCAAGATCGAAACGCGCAACTTGAGAGAGGTCAAAGGAGAGATTTTTCTTGTTGAGATTGTCCTGACGTTGGAGGCTGAAGGTTGTGAATATGAAGTTCGAAGAGTTTGACGGACTCGTGAAGGCTGCAAGGAGGTTGAAGGGATTGATGTCAACGACAAAGCATGTAGATGACAATGAAATACAGTGATATGATTTCATATGACATGACATGACATTACATGACATTTCGGTAGCGATAGATTGAGTTTGTTGTGATCCAATGAGATTGTTTTGTTGTTATCTAGTGAGTTTCAATGACTAGAAAGTCTTCACTTTAACTTCTCTCGCATGAATTTCTCCTGCTCTTCAGCTCCTTGCAGCGCATCCCATTCCCAGTAGGGGATGGAGATGAAACGATAACCTGTCACAGAGATGAGCAGGGCAGGGCACAGCACAGCACAGCACAGCACAGCACAGCACAGCACAGCACAGCACAGCACAGCACAGCAAAGGAGGGAGAAGCAAACGGTAAATCTCTCGCACAAGGTGAAACTCTCACCGACTGCCTCGAGGTGACGTCGCTTAAGGACCGTGCTGCCTGACGCCTCACGCGTTCCATGGAGGAAGTGGGAGGGACCGTCAACTTCGATTGCCACTGGTGAGGAGGAGGAGGAGGAGGAGGAGGAGGAGGAGGAGGAGGAGGAGGAGGAGGAGGAGGAGGGAGGGCAGTAAATGTCGATGGTGTATCCTGTTCGGGGGTCCTGATGCTCCTCCTCACACTCGAAGCCTATAGAGAGGAGGACGCTCATGACTTCCTTCTGCAACTTAGAGGAGCGAAGCTGAAACAGAGTAAGAGGAGGCGAGCGAGAGGAGGAGAGCGAGAGGAGGAGAGCGAAAGGAGAGCGAGAGGAGGAGAGGGAAGAGAAGGTTGAGGATGGAAGGGGAAGGAGGTCCGAGAGGGTCAAATGACTCACCTCGTCCGTTGATTTGACCGTGAATGCTGCTCGACACTTGTCGGCGTCAAGATCTTTTACAAGCCTATCGGAGGAAGTCAGATTTAGAGAACAGGACAAGGAAGAACAAGCAGGGAGAAGGGGGAAATGAGAAGGAGGAGAAGGAGAAGAAGAAGGAGCAGGAGATGGAGGAGAAGGAGAAGGAGAAGGAGAAGGAGAAGGAGAAGGAGAAGGAGAAGGAGAAGGAGAAGGAGAAGGAGAAGGAGGAGGTGAGCAGCAACAGCTGAACACCTCAAAGCAGGAGGGCAAGCTTGAGCGACGTCAGGATCCAGCTCAGAGGACAAGAAGAATTGATGGACTTGACGGAGAGTCTCTCTATTCATGAAGACGATGTGCCTGCTCTGTGATGAGAACAGGGAGGAGGAGAGGAGGCGGTTGTTGAACAGCAGCAGCAGCAGCAGCAGTCGTCTACCGAGAGAGAGAGGAGGAGAGGATTGAGAGAAAGGCCTTGTCCTGTATGCGGAGGACAGCAGCGCTCCAAGCGAGCATGCCGACTTCTTCTGTCTCATACCTGCAGGACAAGATCAGAGGAGGGGCAGGAGAAGAGAAGGATGGGAAAGGAGAATAAACGATGATAAGAGACTGATTGAGGGGAGGGGAGGAGAAGGGAAGAGGAAGGGAGTAGAGAAAGAGAAAGGAGAGAACGGGAAGGAAGTGGGAGGAGATAGTGGCGACTTGTCTGGATTGATGAGAGCAGCGGCCTGGCTGAGGAATGCAACGACGTCTTTGTACGGCCTATTGAGAACAGCAAGGGCCTGAAAACAGTCGTGAATGAAGAGGAGGAGCAGAAAAGAGAGGAGGAGCAGAAAAGAGAGGAGGAGCAGGAGGGGACAGGGAGAGGAAACGAGCAAGGAAGCTGCTCAGGGTTCAATTGATCACCTGCAGGGTCATGGAGATTTCACGGCCGTCGAAGGATCCTCGAGAATGCTGGGAAAGAATCGTGAGAGAAGAACACACGGGGGAGGAAAAGGAGGAGGAGGAGGAGGAGGAGGAGGAGGAGGAGAAGGAGGAGGAGGAGGAGAAGGAGGAGGAGGAGGAGGAGGAGAAGGAGGAGGAGGAGAAGGAGGAGGAGGAGGTCCAAGCAAGGGGATTGGAGCCAGAGGCAGGGGTGAAAAGCAGGGGAGTGGGGGAGAGGAGAGAGGAGAGAGAGAAGAGAGGAAGATTCTCACAGAGAGGGTGGACTTGACGAGGACACGAAAGAGATTTTCATCTAGTTGGCCGCAGGAAGCAAAACCGTTAAAGATGTTAGCGATGGCTTGATGTCCTGACGAATGAAATGTCAGACCCACAGACAGGCGGAACAACAAAAGAAGTAGTTTGTGTCAACATTGTCATGCATTTGACTGTTGTCAACTTCGAACAAAGATCAAGCGTCTCCTCACTTCAAGGAACATCATCTCTGTCTTACCTAAATTGCTCTTCAGCTCCATGGCAGCTTGAGACATGTGACGGAGTACTGATCGGCTGGTGGAGGATTGCTGGAGAAATGTACAACCATTAGATTGATCTAAGTCGTTGCAATCACATTTATCACCACCAACACTAACACCAACACCAACGCCAGTAAATTTCAACATCATCTCCAGCAGCATATCCTTCAGCATCATCATCTCCATCATCATCTCCATCATCATCTCCATCATCATCATCATCAACAACAACAACAACATCATCATCATCATCATCATCATCATCATCATCATCATCATCATCATACAACAACAACAACAACAACAACAACATCAACAACAACATCATCATCATCATCATCATCATCATCAACAACAACAACAACATCATCATCATCATCATCAACAACAACAACAACAACAACAACAACAACAACAACAACAACAACAATAACAACAACAATAACAACAATAACATCATCATCATCATCATCATCATCATCAACAACAACAACAACAACAACATCGTCAACCGTCTGATCACAATCACCAATCATTCATCATGTTTCCTTTTCTTCATCACCACGCCTCTATCTTCGTTGATGAATCTACTTCATCTTCATAATCATCTCAATCATAGTCAACAAGAAAACAAGGAACATGTTGCATCCCGAAGAAAAGTAGGAAAAACTCACAGGAACTGTTCTGCCGAATGCGTTGACGATGTTCGCGATGTTCTGCTCATCAAACTCGTTCGGCGGGCGAAACAAGATGGCACGAGCGATATGCTGAAAAATTAGTATGAGCACGAGCTGCCAAGAAACAGCAGCCAGCAGCAGCAGCAGCAGCAGCAGCAGCAGCTATTTTTCTGACCTCAATCACTTCACGTGGAATATCCTCCAGCTCTCTGAAGAGGGAGTTTGACAGGAGGGCGAGGGAGACGGGGGAGTAGCTGAAGTCTCAAGTCATTCTCCTCCGCCAAGAACCAACAGCCTCACTCTTCTATCTTGATCCTCGTCGACACGCGAGCGAGGAACTCAAACACGTCTTCCTCCCTCCGCTCCTCCTGCATCGCCTCCCGTTTCTTCGAGCTCATTAGGAAGGACTCGTAGAATTCCTTGAGGTACTCGTCGCTCAACAGGCTCGCGTCCTGAAACTTGACCCCCTGGTACACCTACACCGCCCCATCCCATCATGTCAGTCAGAGGCAAGAGGTGCCATCTTGCAGGGTTACCGGCACGTTCCTGCTGCTGATGAAGGCTCCCTTCCCTTGCTCGCCTACAGGAGCCTTGTCCTCCGCAACAACAGCATCGGCGTACAACATCTCCACGTTCATCCTCAACCCTCTCTCTCCCGACCTCCACTTGTCCTTCTCCCTCTCCCTCTCGAACCCTGGGAGCGACTTGACCGCCTTCGTTCGCTGCTGCAAGAACGTCTTCCTGCTCAGCGGCGACCTCCTCACCGTCTGAGATCGTCGGTACAAGGAGTTGGCAATGAGAGCCAGCGACTGGGCGTCGAAAGCTTCAACCTTCGAGAATTTCAGCAATTTGAAGGGGGGGGGGGGGGAGTTAGAGGATGAAGGATGAAACAGGAGGAAGAAGGAGGAAGAAAATAGGATCAGGAGGAAGAACTAGGTGAAAAGGTGCCCACAGGCAGAGCAGGAGCAGGAGCAGGAGCAGGAGCAGGAGCAGGAGCAGGAGCAGGAGCAGGGTGACCTCAAAGGATTTGATTAGAGTTGCCATGCTATCGAAGAGCAGCTCGTCCTCTGGGAGAATCTTTGCGAACGCGTTGAGGATGATGGAGGCGCTTCTAGCGTCCTCGCTGCCCCATACCTCAGGGGGGATCTGCTGGAGGGCAGAGCTGAAGAAGAGGAACAGCGGCTTGTCGATCCCTGTGTTGCTGATCTCTGACTTAGAGAAGACGGAGACGAGGACGAGCAGGTTGGAGATGCTGAACGAGTCAAGTTCCTGCATGCCCTGTCAAGAGCACAACATGCACTTCTTCCTGATTCTCCGGCAGCTTTCCTTGCTCGCTCCTGCTTCCCTCCTTCCATTATCCCTTCTTCACTATCCCTTCTTCACCACCTCCATCTCAACTTCCTCCTCACCTTCCTCCTCCCCTCTCCCCTCCCCTTCCTCCTCCTCCTCTTCCTCCTCCTCCTCTTCCTTGTTCCCTCCCCTTGCCTACACTTCCCTCTTCCTCCTTTCTCACCTGCTCTTGCATCCTCCTAGAGTACTGCCTCATCAGTTCTTGGATCCAGTAGATAGTCGGGCCCTGCGAGAGCGCTTCAGTCTCATCGTCATCGGATGTACATCCTTTCATCCTTTCTCTCCCCCTGCCGCCCCACTGCGCCTCCTCCTCATAATCATCCTCCTCCTCCCCATCTTGTGCGCCCACGTCACCTGCAACTTCCCGGCAGCGGATACCTCGAGACACTGGAGAAAACATGATCAGTTGCTCATGTAAAGACGATGACAGACAAAATCATATCAGCGAAGGTAACGGTGATGAGAAAAGAAGGCAAAGTTTGTGCTGATGTAGAGAGATAGCAGCAGCAACAACAGCAACAACGACAACAGCTTCGGGTGACATGAAACACTAGGACGATCAGAAGTAGAGGAGGAGGCATTGCCAACGGTCACCTTGCTGAACGCTGGGAGCATCAGTACAGCATCTGAGATGCAATTCGGTCCATTGGTCCGGATGCAGAGGGAGAGGGCAACAGAGCACATGTGTCGGAGCAGCTCGTCGTCCTGCTCCTCCAAGGTCCTCCCCTTCTCCTGCAGGGAGGACTCCGCGTATACCACCCAGCTCGAGACGATGTCGGCGATGGTCTTGGCGTCGAAGAGGTTGGAAGGAGAGGAGAGGATGACCGAGGTGAAGTACTTGAAGAGCTTGAAGTCCTTGTACTTCACCCTCCCCAGACTCTTGATGATGTTGGCGAACGTGGCCATGCCGAACTCCCGGAAGGGGCTCGAGGCCCTGACCTCGCTCACGTCCTGCCTCGAGTTGTCCTTCTCGTTCACGACCAGGTCTGACCCCAGCGAGTTCGCCAGGTAGCGGAAGAGCTCAGCATCTTCGATGTTGAAGTGTGAGAAAGCTCCGAGGATGTTGGCGATGGACTGCATGGAGTACGCTTCCTGCGGGATGGAGAGAGCGATCTTCGACATCCTCTGGAAGAGAACCTGGTCGTGGATCTCCGCCTTGGCAAACGCATTCACTATGTTGGAGACGTGCTGGGGAGAAAAGTCGTTCTGCTCGAGGCTCAGCGCCACCAGCGAGAGAAACTCAAACAAGTTCTTGTTCCCAGCGCCCGAGCGAACGAACGCGTTGAGGATGTTGGCGACTGACTGCGGGGTGAAGTCGGTAGGCTTCATGGCAAGAGTGACTTGTGCAAGAAGCTCAAACAGCTCTTTCTTCACGTAGCCTGCTGATGCGTATGCGTTGACAATGTTGGCCACGTTCTGCGAATCGAAGTATGCTTCCACCTTGCTCTTGTTGTCCATCAGCGCTTGCTGGGCGAGGACTCGGATCCTTCTGTCTGACAGCTCAAACATCCTCTCGTATCCGTCTCGCTCCCTCACTGCATTCAGAGCCAGCGCGACATGTTTGGCAGACAACCTCCCAATGCCCCTTTCCACAATCCCTGCATAGAACCGGAAGCATACCGCCTCCCTCTCTTCGAGCGTCTCCCCGCGCTTGTTGGATTGATCCATCTTCTTGAGGCGTTTGAGGTGATTCAATGCAGCTACCGCCTGCTGAGGGGGGATCTCACCTCTGTCATGGTCGTAAAAGCCCTCCAGTGTCGCTAGCAGATCCGCTAGGCTGGTGAAGGACATCAGTCTCTTCAGCTCCTTCACCTCTCTAGGATCGCTCCTCCTCTTCTCAACCCTCTGAAATGTTTTCAGGCCAGAGATCTTCTTTCCCCCTCCCGCTCCCTTGCTCTCCTTCATCATCGTTATCGGCCGGCTGCATACCCTCTGCCTCAGGTTCCGCTCCAGGTGGGTGTCAGGAAGGAAGACGAAGCAAGGCAAACTGAGGGGGGAAGCGACGGGACTTGCTCTGCTTCCTTCTCCCCCGTCTCCTAGCATCATCGCTCCCACGCATGCGCTCAGCAGCCCTGCTGCCCATCCCGACCTCATCGTCAAGCCATGCTCCGCCTTGAAGCTTCCTCGCTGTGTCCCAAGAGTATGTGAGCACAGATCCGGGCCCGGGCCCGACCCGCCGGGCCGGGCCGGAGCCACTGAGCCCAGCGCGGCTCAACTTGATGAAAGTCGATGAAAATCACAAGAAGGAGTTGGATTTGTTTCCCTTTACTCAAAGTACACACCCTAGTAGTAGTGATCGGGCGGTAAGCGGCCTCAACCACCTGCCACGCCGAACAAGTTTTTGGACGGTGCAGTGCATTCTAATGAAACTCGACTCATCTTGAGCAAAAAACTGTTTTGTGGTACACTCGACCGTACACTGTTTTGGCGGCTCTGAGCGCGGCATGCCACCGTCACTCCACCGCCGCTACTGCGTCGACAGGCAGCCCCACTCAGGGCCTCACACGAAGTTTTTGGTTTAGGCCGCGCCTCGTACCGGGCCGCCGGGCCCCGGCCCGACGCCCGGCCCGCGGCTCAGGCGGGCCTACTTATGGTCGATAGCACCAAGAGTCCTTGGGTTTCACCATCTCTCCATGCGGAGAGCCGCCTGAGATCTAATATGTACCATGCACTCTAACCGATGATGTTATCATACATGTACTCTAACTGATGATGTTATCATACATGTACTCTAACTGATGATGTTATCATACATGTTCTCCAACTGATGATGTTATCATACATGTTCTCCAACTGATGATGTTATCATACATGTACTCTAACTGATGATGTTATCATACATGTACTCTAACTGATGATGTTATCATACATGTACTCTAACCAATGATGTTATGATACATGTACTCTAACTGATGATGTTATCATACATGTACTCTAACCAATGATGTTATCATACATGTACTCTAACCAATGATGTTAACATACATGCACTCTAACTGATGATGTTATGATACATGTACTCTAACCAATGATGTTAACATACATGTACTCTAACCGATGATGTTAACATACATGCACTCTAACCGATGATGTTATCATACATGTTCTCCAACTGATGATGTTAACATACATGCACTCTAACCGATGATGTTATCATACATATACTCCAACCGATGATTTTATCATACATGTACAAGTGAATCTTATGTTTGTTCTTGTACTTGCCTCTCAATTCTGATCGGTTTGATTTACAAGTCGTGATTGGTCAAGTGATCATCCTCTGTTAGATTTTACCTTCATCAGACATTCACCGATTTTTGTTTTCTACGTTCCCAAGAGTGTGATGAGTGAGAGGTGCTTATGTCGTGTTGAGCAGATCGACTTGCTGTCTGCTTCGATCCTAAGGGACCAAGTGCTGGGAGCATGACGGTGAATCCTCGGGGAAGGACACTGACATGCCTTTGTAAGAACGCTTCAAGTTTGAACGAGAGTGGATCATTGATGTAGATTGTTTACAGATTTGTTGGTCTGTATGGTGCATGGTCAAGAACAACCTGCAGTTCCCTGCAGTCTCAACAGGTGAGAAGAAGATTCATGTGGGTTGTAGTTGTGACCATTCTGTAGAACTGTTCTCCAATGTCCCGAGTACTCCAAGGGCACGAACAACTGGGAGTTGTCATACCAGCTGAATCGACCGCAAGAAGTGCCCTGCAGCGCTGCTCCTCGATTCTGCGCGTTTGATCTATCAAGTTCATTGACTGCCTGCAAGGCTGGGAGCTTTTTCCTTGACACCACCGCATACCGACTGACCACGTGGTCAATGATCACACCAGGATCGCCTGCTGTGTGCGGCCATGGCAATCGAGCATTTTCCTTCTTCTTTCGATTGAGCTCACAATCAGCCAACATTCACTCGTTTCAAAACCTGCTGATCATCTTCCTCGCGGGAGGAATGTGCTGGGATACCGACACTTGCGGAACAAACGCGACCAAGAGGACCATGGGGGCAGCAAACAACCCCTCAAGCCTTGAGCCAGACATCCCGATCTCCTTCCTTGAATCTGTGAGCGGTCGGGTGGGCCTAAGCACTCTCGTTTACAGTCAGGGGATTTTCAGTCCAGACCAGTATGACATAGTAGTCATCCCTGATTGCACCGGGGACCTGCATGTAGGTAACAGAAGTTTCACATACAGATCAGGGAACACTTCTTGCATTACCGCGCATCACTTTGGAGCCGTCAACACTGGAATGACGCTTGAATGGATCTTTGACAAGAGAAACATCAAATCCCTACAACGGATTTCCATCATCTCGACGGGTTTGAACACGGGGCAATCTGCCCAGTTCCCGGACGCTCGACCGATACCCTACGCCCCTGGGTCTCATGGGGGAATATTCTGGGCTCCGTTCATACAAGGGATGCATCCTCAAATACCCGTCAAGGTGATCTCAGAGCAGTCTCTCGGGGTTGTCGGTCCGAAATGGAAGGTGATGATGCAAGATGACCCGTGGGGCGCGACCACCGCCAAGACGCCGGACTTGTCACAGACTGTCTTACCCAGCAGCTCTGAATGGTCGTTCGTATATGACGACACCTCGTACTACTATGAAGTGATAACACAGAAGAACAGCCTGATATCATTCGCGGATATAGCTTCATCGTCAGACGAAAATCAGAAACGGTTTTTCGTAGACACCGGGGGGAGTCTGACGGATTGTTGCCTGGAAGGATGTAGTTGTTCTCAGGCAGCCAGCAGATCGTACAAGTCGGGGCAAACAGACTGGTTGAAAAGCTTCAAAGTTGCTGTGATTCGTAGGCATCAACGAATGGGCACGACCTACCTCTCGTGGATTCATGAAGTGCCGAACTTGCGATTCTTGTTGACTCCGGTCAACATCTCGAAGAGTGTCAACGGCATCGCCCAAGTGACTCAGATCTTTGAACAGTAAGCGAACAAACCATTGCTTCTTCTCGGCTAACTTTTCTTAGGTTGTTGGGATCACAAACATATACAGCCTGGAAATCTCGCTTCAACTACACGACGGGATGTCCGATACTCAATGCATCTTCAAAATGCGGAGAGAGCAATGCTATACTGTCAAACTGGATGTGAGTATAGATGATGTCACGGTGCTGCCTGAGCTGCTATGAAACCTGATTTGAGTGGCAGCTACTCGATAGCAACAGCTCGACTGATCTTCAACTCGAGAGGAATCTTGGTTGCTACGACATTCCCTGGACAGAACTACATGGAGCGGACGTTTGGCAACTACACTTGTATGGGATGTCTTGATGGGGTATTGCTCATCTGCCTTTTCTCTTCTCCTCTGAGCAAATATTTCAGATCCCAGGCTCTTACCCGGGGGATTATAAGTGTAACTCGGTCTTATTGCCCGGAGAAACCTTGTTGTCTCTGGCTGCCAAGTACATGACGGACTGGATCACTTTGTGGTCCATGAACGGAGGCCTCGGCATTTACAGCTCTCAACAGTTGGTTCTATACAAGTACGGCCATGAGTATCGCGTGAGTTTCGGTATATTCCTCCGTTACTCTGTCAGCTAGCCTGACTTTCTTTCCCATGCTAGATGATACAATAGACACCATTGCCACAAGATTTGGAACGACAAGCTACCACATATACAATGTGAATTTCAATAGGATAACTAGCATATACAACACATCCAGAATTCGAGAAGGAGACGTGATTTGCATAGTTCCCAACTTCCAGCAAGCTCGGGTGAGTGTGTTCGTTCCTTCATGCTCAACTGACTCCATGCTCAGGACCAGCAGGGACTCTCGATGTGCCAAGTCAATCAGAATTACAATGTCTGAGAGATCGTCCGACCGCTACCATGCGACCTCTGTGTCTAGACGAGAAGTCCGAGGTATCGCGGGCCACTCAGAAGGGCACTGGTAGCGAGGGACGGCAAACCGGTGCTGCAGTGAAGGAACTCAGCGAGGTGCGGGCCGTCACTCTACTCACCTGTATGCTGGGGGCAGGAAGAACATCCTGGTGCTGGTGAGCAAGAAGATAACAGCCCAGAGTCGGATAAGCCAAGAGTTGTGGAGCCCTGGGTGCCGGTCAGAGCAGGAGATGCAAAGCTAGGTGGTCACGGAATCGTTTCTCCACAATCAGCTCCACCTTGGCAGCCTTGACAACTCGTCAGGTTTGAATCGCCGCAGTGAGGACTACCAAAGCTTGGAGGAGGAAAAACAGCAGCCAGTAGCCTCGTAGACAACCTTGCTTGCTTCGACTCCCATACCACAAGATGGCCTCATGGAAAACACCACTGACTGCGAAGGTGAAGACAGCAGCGACACTGTTAGATAGATTTAACTTCTTTAGAGGATTGAAACAGCCATGTCTGAGAAGTCGAGCTGCCGTCATGTTCCACCTGTGACCCCAGAAGTCTCTGAGAGAGGAGGACAGGAGCGGCGAAGCGAAGTGCTCCTCGACGTCCATGCCCAGCAGACATACCAGACCCGCAGGGAAATCCATGAGACCGGAGGCCGTTAGCAGAACCACGAAGGACCAACACACGTCACCGATCAGAGTGCCCTTGGAGCAGGCGTGCGAGAGATGCTCTAGCGTCTCGCACTTGTCAAGGGAGTAGAGCAGGAGGAGTAAGCCCAGCAGCTTGTACATGAACCTTCCTACCAAGGTGAAGCCTTTCTGGTACCGTTCTGTGCCTCCCAACTGTACGAGCTCCTGGTTGCTCCCCGCTTGAGGTTGATGGGCAAGAAGTAGGACATCCAGAACAGACCCAACGATCGTTGAGTGTTCGCGGAGGCTAGTGGGCCATGTCCTGAGAGGAGCGCAATGACTCGGGCCGTTCCCCACCACGTGACCAGCGTTGACGACAGGACGCAGCACACAGCAGCCTCCGTCTTGTCGTTGAGGCACATCGGAATGAGAGCATGGAGAGAAAAGAGGGGTGCTGCATAGAGCCTGTTCTTCGTCACGAAATGCCTGCAGAATTCTGAGGATAGAATCGAAGACAACACACAGAAGGCAAGTCCGATCAGAGGATCCGAGATCGCAGTCAGTCTCATGCCCTCGACCTGCTACCTACTCGGCACAGACGTCACCCTGCATGTCGCGAATGTGTTCCTCCTTCCTCCCGCCGCCATTTTGTTGAGTCCATGACTTCCAACCTTGCACATGGGAAGTCCGCCTCAGCCGGCCCCGGGTCAACGCCGCCGACTGAGCGGCCCGGCGGCCGGGGGCCCCGCCGCCGCTCAGTACGGTGCCGCAGTGCCCCGGTCAGGCTGCGGCCGGGCGGAGGCTCCGACGCGGGGGTCGTCCGATCATCATACTGGTACTTTCAATGCCAAAATAACCTGATAATAACATTGTCTACAGAGATTCCTCAGGCTCTAGAGTTGCGATCAAGCCCCTGTCCTCCTCGTCGACCTTGAGCATGTTGACGTAGAAGCACATTGGGTCCTCCTACAGGATCAAGTCAAAGTGACGGAGTTTCTGCCCTCAAACTTGAATCCCTCCCCATAAACTTCAAATTCACTTCTCAGGTTCAAACGGAACCTCTCAACCTAAATCGCATGCAATTTCCTCACCTCATCAGATCCGTCTCGGAAAACCTTGAAACTCTTCGTCACTCTCTCCCTCCTCCTCACACCACAAGCCCCTCACCTTCACACTCTGAAATAGTCCTGCCGGAGAAGCGACAAAATGGCGAGAGAAGTAGCAGATTCTGCATCCAGCACGGCTCAGATTCCACCATGGGTCGTCATGGCACATCTCATACCCAGTCGACGAGTGCAGATAGAAGATTCTCAACAACAACGAGTCTTTCCCGACGTTGTTCACCACATACCCGTAAACCTTCGTGTCTGCAAGGTTCTCGTCATCCCATAGAAGCTTCTTCCCTTCATGACTTACTTCCTCCGCTGAGTTCCATTTCTTCCCCGTTCAGCGCCATCTTCATGACTCGTTTCCAGTTCGACTTGAACCCCCCAACAAGCTTCCCCACAAACAACTCCCGTGAGTCACCATTATCTCCTCCTCCTCCTCCTCTTCCTCCTCCTCCTCTTCCTCCTCCTACCTGTGGCAGCCTCATCCGAACGTAGTAGTTGGCGAAGATGTTATTCTCTTCGTCTATTCCCAGGGACAAATGCGTTTCTGTCAGCCTTGCCATGTATACAGCGAAAGCCCTTCCTGTACGCATCAACATCACTAGCAAACAAAACAACCCCCTCCATTCCTATGCATCAACCAATTGCATAACAGCACAGTGAAGACTGCGACTTGAATTCTATTTCATTGATCTCCTCTTCTCCCTCCCTCCCTTACCCAGGCTCTCTATGCTTCCTCGTATCCTCTCCATGATGCTCTGTGACGCGTGATCCGTCGACAACGCCTTCAGGGCCTCCGACATGAAGCCTCTACAGAACTCTCTCCGTCAGCACTCCTCCTCATCCCCTCCTCATCCCCTCCTCTCTCCTTTTTTTTGCTCTCACCGGCTCTCTGATACCAGCCCCCTCAGCGCCTGGTCGATGTCGTACGCACACGCGTTCGACGTCCCCGGGTCTCTCCGTACTACCATGCAGAACTTCCCCGCAATATCTCCTGGCCACTCGTGCCTCACCTCCGCCTCCTCCTGTGCCTCCAGTACGAACACGCCTTCCCCCATGCACGACACATGCGCCGGTATCACCCGACACCTGATCACGTTCAAGCACACCATCCCCTCCCTCGAGAACGTCCGCAGGTCTACGAAGAAGGGCCCCACCCCCTTCCCCAGCATCACCGCCTGCCCAGCCGCTCGTAGCACGTCCAGGCTCTCGTTCTCGACCAGATGGAGGAAGCACTGTCCTTCCTGCTCCAACAACCATGTTTCTCGTCAGACATCTACTCACCCTCTTGCCTTCTCCTCCCCTCCTCGCCCTCCCCTTCCTTCCCTCTTACCAGCCTCCGTAGCGGCGATCGGACGTAGTACTCCTTAAGCCCCACGCTCCCGCACTTGATCCTCCAGCTCGGTAGCTCCACCGACACGATCCTCTCCCTCCGGCTCGACATGACCCTCGCCGTCGCTTCCTCTAGCGACACGCCGGGCTTTCGCTCCTTCCTGCTCGCCCGAGACGACGCCGGCATGGCCCGCAAGTGCGTCACCAGGTCCTCCAGCAGGTGCAGCAGCGTCCTCCGAGACGGCAAGCTCCCCCTCAGCTCGCCCAAGCTCCTCTCCATCTGGGGTATGAGGGGGTCGAGAATGTCGAGGAGCTTCTTGGTTTGCTCGCGGGTGACCAGAGCGTTCTGCTTGTCCCTGGCTTTCTTGCGGTTGAGATCCCTTCCTCTTGCAAGTTGATTTTTTGGCATGTTTGCTGTCAAGGAAATGTCATGCCCCGTCTTTGTTCTGTTTCAACATCGGCAGTTTGATTGTGATTGCTATATTTGAGACCAGCATTCCATATCAAAAGGGCCTGCAAGTTGAAAACAGTTAAGAGTGCAGCAAGTAATATAAAGTTACAACTAGAAATTGTCCTGCCACTGGTTACTCCCTGCTCATCTATCCAGATTTTCATGTTTTGCTAAGATATGCTACTCTTTCCTCTCTCCTTTGAATCCTTTACCATTGATACCTCACCATCCTATCTATCCCATTCCAGCCTTTTCCCCATCCATTTTCCCCATCCATTTCCCCCATCCATTTTCCCCATCCATTTTCCCCACCCCTCCTCGTTGGCAAAAATATTTGTACCCACCTTTTTTGAGTAAATCTTTACCGCCTCAGCTCCTTCCGATCCTCCCCCCTCAGCTCCTTCCGATCCTCCCCCCTCAGCTCCTTCCGATCCTCCCCCCTCAGCTCCTTCCGATCCTCCCGCCTCAGCTCCTTCCGATCCTCCCGCCTCAGCTCCTTCCGATCCTCCCGCCTCAGCTTCTTCCGATCCTCCCGCCTCAGCTCCTTCCGATCCTCCCGCCTCAGCTCCTTCCGATCCTCCCCCCTCAGCTCCTTCCTCCGGGCCCTCTCCTGCCCCTCAGCGTCCTGCTTCGTGTCCATCCCTGCACCTGTTTCTTCCTCCGGGCCTGCCCCTGGCCTGCGGCCCCCTCAGTCCTGTCCTTGACAACACTTGGCAACCAGCTCCTTCGCTCCTCTTCCGCTCCTCCTCCGTTCCTCTTCCGCAAATCATTTATGCTCTCTGCCTGGTATTTGTCTCCCTCCTGTGCTCTCTCCGCTCCTCCCTCTTCCATGCATGGAGCACTTCGTTCTTTGCATCCAGACGTGTAATGGGTCCAGCTTGCTTCGTTTGGAGAGGTCGCAGGAGAAAACGAAAATGGATGGATAGTGACGAGGCCGGATAGAATCCTACTATATTCTACTCTCTACCCTCACATCTCACTTGAATCCTCTGTTTTCCCATATCGACAGAAATTAGCACAACGTTTTAGCGTAAGAGGAGCGAAATATGTTTACATGAGAAAGATAAGATACAAAAATGAAGTTTCCTCGAGCATGTGTTCACCACAAAATCCGAACTGACATTTCATAACCAGTCTGTGTGTTTGTATGACAGCTGAAGTTTCTGGACAGCTCAAAGGACTTGTTATGGTCTTCGAATCGTGTTGTCATCTCTTTCGAGTTCATTCACATTAGTTAGTACGATTGGTTTACATCCTCCCGCCTCGTCAGACTCTTGTCTGTTGTTTTGTCATCCATTTCAATTCTCCTCCTCAGTATCCTCAGGGCTGATCCGATGCAGCAAACGTTTAAGCTGAGCACGCGTCAATCGATGGAGAAAAGCGTATCAAGAGGAGGGAGGGAGAGGTGGGGGAGAAGGAGGAAGGGAGGGGAAGGAGAGAGAAAGAGAGGTGGGGAGGAGTTGGAGGAGAGAGGGAGGGGTGGGGAGGAGTTGGAGGAGAGAGGGGAGGGAGGCAGGGAAGGGATGAGGAGGAGACTCACTGAATCAAGGTTTTGCGGGCTGTCGATGTACATGTGTAGAACCGCACGGACATGAGCGAGGATGGCGTCAAGAGAAGCACACTCCTCCTCTGAGCGCTGTAGGGACCAGTCAGAAAGGACTTCCTCCTCCTCCTCCTCCTCCTACCTGCAAGTTGTGACGAAGGGCAGCGAGCTTCTTCTCTGCCTTCTCTCGCATCCTCTCCTCCGCTGCTTCAGCCTGCATGCCAGTCTCATCCAAAGTTCCACTCCTCCTCCTCCTCCTCTTACCTGACCCCGTCGGATGTTGCTATCTTCCAGCTCAGCTCGCAAGCTATCTCGCTCAGGGCGCAGCTTCTCGTTCTCCTCCTGTAGTTTCTGACGCTCCTCCGACACTGTGGCCAGTTGCATGCTCGAGCTCTCCGCCTCCGTCCTCAGCGCCTCCGCCTCCTCCTTCAGCTGCATCCACTCCCTGCTCTTCGCCTCGACCTCCTCCTCCAAGTCCTTCTGAGACTTCTCCAGCGCATCGATGGTCTTCATGCACTCCTCCTGCGTCCTCCTGAGCTCTGTCACCTCTTCCTGCAGCAGCGACGCCCGAGCCTCGCTGTCCTGCAGCTGCTGCGACCTCCTCTCCTCCTCCTCCAGCAGCTTTGCCACCTGCTCCTTCAGCTCGTCACGGCGCGAGGAGAAGCTCGTCAGGAGGCTCTCGACGGAGCAGGCGAGCCCGACGAGCAGGGCGCGAAGTTCGTGGGACGTCTTCGTCTCCGCCAGCTGTTGCTCGTACGAGTCTTCCCGCCAGTGCTGCCGCAGCTCGGGGTCGATCATGTCCGTCTCCTCCTCCTCTCCCGCAACCTCCACAGCCACACGCGTCAGCCGCACGATGCCGCATGCTGCCGCCATCTTCGCCGCCATCTCCTTCCTCTCAGCCTCCTCCACCTGCTCCTGCGCTGCCTCCACCTGCTCCTGCGCCTGCGCCAGCGACTTGGTGAGCTCGTCGAGCGCCTCCTGTGTCGCGCTCCTCTCGGAGTCGTTGAATGCCTCTGCATCCTCCATCGCTGTCTGCAGCTTCTTGAGCTCGGCCTCCTGCTTGGCCGCCTCCTCCTCTAGCTCCCTGCACCGATCCTCCTTCGCCTGCATCGCTGCCATGGTGTCGCTGAACACAAGGTCGTTCTGCTTCGTCGCCTCCTCCAGCTCTATCACCCTCGCTCTCAGCTCCCCCAGCTCCGTCTCTTTCTTTTCCAGCTGAGCCAGGGCTGCCTCCGCCTCCACCTTGTCCAGGGTCGCCGCCAGGGCCTGCTGGACCTCCTGCTGGGCCGCGCGAGCCTCCAGCTCCTCGACCGACTGAGCCAGCCCGTCTCTCTCCTCCTCCGCCGCCGTCAGCATCATTTTCAGCTCCTCCTCGCGCTCTGCTGCTTCCTCGCGCAGCCTGGAGAGCTCCTCCTTCATCTCAGCCGCGTGCTTCTCTCGAAGCTTTTCTTCAACCTCCTCCATCTCCGCACGGAACTGCGTCACGATCAGCCCCACTCCTCGTCCCTCCTTCCCCTCCCCTCCCTTACCTTTGCGATCATCTTCTGCTCGTTCTCTTCCAGCTGCTGCGCGTACTCGCCCTGCGCTTGCAGCTCCTCGACCAGCTCGAGGTACTTGTCATGCAGCTGGGTTGCAGGTCAGCAACAGCTGGGAGGGTGCGGGGCTCGCATCACCTCCTTCCTCTCCTCAAGAGCTCGGGTCTTCATCCTCACGAGCTTCGTCATGTCCCTCTGCATCCTCCTCGTCTGTCGCGACCACTTCGCCACTTTTGCCTCCTGCTCATCGAACCCTCGTCATCTCCTCCATCCTTCTTCCTCCGCCTCCTCCTTCACACACCGCCTCAAGCTTGATGGCCTTTGCCTGCTCGACAATCTCGAGCATGTCCCGGGAGTTCACCTCCAGCTGGTCGACCTGCTGGGCTTGCAGGGTTCGCATCTCCACCACTTGCCGTGCGTAGGTGACCCACTTGCTCACAAGCGTCTCGAGCTGCAAGTGAAGTCAAGAGGTAGTGGAGGGAGGGAGAGTGGAAGTAGAGGAGGAGAGGGAGGAGAGGAAGGAGGAGGAGAGGGAGAAGAGGGAGGAGGAGGACCTGGGAGGCCTTCTGTACGGCTTCTTTGTATCGCTCCTCGTAGTCTCCAGCCTTGAACTTGTCGCTCATCTCTTGCATCTCCTTCTTGTGCCGCTTGTACATGATCCGCATGTCGTTCTCAGCATTCTGCCGTTGAACGATCAGCAAAGAAAGAGGAGGAGAGGAGAGGAGGGGGAGGAGCTTCACCTTGGTGGCTAGGATCTGCTCGTCAAGTTGCTTCTTGAGTGACGCCATGGAGTTCTCGTGCAGTCGCTTCACCTCCTCAGCTTCGCTCAGGTGCTGCTTGGCGGCTTCAAGCTCCTGCTGTACAGCCATCCCTGCTGCATGCCCAGCTTCCTCCAGGTTTTTGACCTGAGGGATCCAGAGAATCAAATGGACGGCCCCTCCTCCTCCTCCTCCTCCTCCTCCTCAATAAGTCCTTCCTCCGTTCTCTCGCCCTCTGCCTTCTCCCGATCATCCTCTTACCTGCTGCTTCATAGAATCATTCTCAAGCTGCAGGGCTCGTAGCTCCTTGGACAGCAACTCGAGCTTGTCCGAGAGCGCGTCGCTCCTGCGCCTCTCCTCGTCCAAGTCCTTGATCCTCTCCTGCAGCGCGATCTCGCAGCTTTGCGCGTACTCTTGCTTGACGAGTCAGAGTGGAAAGAACCATCAACGCTTCTCACCTTTCCTCTCCTCCCGCTCTCGCTTGCTGGCATCCAGCTCCTGTCGAAGAAGGTCGTTCCTGATGATCAGGCTCTCTGCTCTCTCCTGCAGAGCCGAGGGAGACAGCTGCTCTATCTCTGCTATCACTCTGCTGGGTGTCTTGTGGAGGTTGCGGCCTACAACTCGTTCAACAACAAGAAAGTCAAGTGCAGGGGGGAGAAAGATACATGGTTCCAAAGCAGGAGGGAAGGTGCAAAGAGAAGAATGGAAGAGAGGAGGAGAAATTCTCACCAGGGGTGCGGGAAGGAGTCTTGAAGACGGAGAAATTCTCGGTGCTCCTGTTGTCCACGCAGCCGCCTTGGTTCCAGTTGCTGGCCCAGAGTTTCTTGACAATCTCCTCCAACTTCACGATCTCTTCCATGGACTTGTGGACTGCAAACTCGATCCTCTCATTCTCGAGCCTGGAGGACGACTCTGCTGGGCCAGAGCTCGCCGGCCTTGCCAGCCCTCTTGACTCTCCTTCAAGCAGCTCCAGCTTCTCCAACAGCTGGTTGTATTCGGACTTGAGCTCTAGGTATTCACTCTCCTGACGGTTCAAGAGCTCGCTCTGGGCCTTCACTTTGGCACGGAGATCGTCACGATCAGCTTGAGAATCTCTCAGCTCCTGTTGCATCGCATTCATCCGATTCTCCTTCTCCTGCATCGTTGACTTTTGCTCCTCAAGCTGAGCCGTCACCTGCTTCAACATGGTGCACTTCCTCTCGTAAGTCTTGAACAGCTCAGATCCCTCTGTCTGCAGGCTCTCATACGAGTTCTTCCACTCTGATGACTCCTCTGCTGTGTTGATCAGCTCGACCTTGAGCTGCTTGTTGTGCTCATGAAGCTCGTCATATGCTTTCCTCAGCTCCTCGTAATCATCCAGAACTTCATTCAGCTTGTTTGACAGGAACTCCTTCTCAGAGCTCATATCCTCTAACTTCTTAGTGACACTCTCGTCTTCTTTCGCATGGTTGCTGCGCTTTGCTATCGGTTCGCTCGCCGGTTTGTTGTGGTCGAGTGCTTGAAGAGCAGGTCGCACGTTCTCGCTCATGCTGTCCTAGAGCACAGTTCACTGTGCAAGGATGATGATGAAGGTGCTTCAAGGAGGACAGGGGGAACTCAAGGCAGCAGCTAAGGGCGGCGAGCAGCGACAACAGACAAGCGCGAAGACGACTAGGGGGCGATTGGGCAAGGAAGGGAACACGCGGACCCTGAGGCACAAAACTGGGGGTAGGGTAGTCTGCATCGGTACCCAGATTGAGATAACCCTACCTATAAAAGACCTTACCATGTCATATGAAAGTAGGGGTTAGTTCAAACCCACCAGGTTCGAATAAGGGTAGGGTAGGCTCAAACAGAGGGGTAGGTCTCCTGAGGCGTGTTAATAAATGCCGTTCGAATTTTGAAAAACCGTAAATCGGTTCAAATCGATTTCTGATCGATTTAATTCCACGAGCCCACATCGATTCAAATCATTCACAAGAATCGATTTGAATCGAGTTGCGCAACAAACTCCAGGATCTTTCTCTATGCCATGCTCGCGGTCCGAGCAGTGCGAGGAGGAGGGGGAGGAGAAGTACGGCGCTTCTGCTGCTCTTTCCCTGCTCTAAGAGATGTAAGAATGGTCGACTCAAGTCCTCTGGGCAGAGGCCTGTGCTCCTCGTCTCAGAGCCACGTCTTCACATGTAATGCTGTAGTTGCGCCTGTTTTGTCGGGTACATTTACTGACCCTGTTTGACCGCTGTAGCCACATGCCCGTACCGCATACTTGGCGTGAACAACACGGCGGAGCTATCTGAGATCAAGAGCGCATACCTCTCGCAGGTTCCAGCTCTTCTCTCTTCTCTCGTAACGATGCTCAGGGCCCTGTTGCAGGTGAGGAAAGTACATCCAGACATGAATCAAGATGACCCGCAGGCTTGCATGAAGTTCGCCAAGGTAAACTTGCTATGAAATGGCCCAACAACTAGGAGCGATGCGATGAGAGCGCTCATGACGACACCGTAGGTCCACTCCGCGTACGAGCTTCTCAACAACCAAGAGAAAAGTGAGCTCGGACGGTTGTTGCCGCTCTCCGACGCCACTGATGCATGTCAGGGCTGAGATACGATCACGGACTCATCGACGTTCATGGTGATCCTCTTGCCTCCTCCTGAGCTCTCCTCCTCTGACGCGAGCAGGACGGGATGTGCCGCAGGCCTTGAACCCCGACAACGTCCAAGAGATGCTGTGGCGGCAGGTGCGGCCCTCCCTCCCATGAGCAGCGAACCGGTGACGAGAGAGCTCAGGTCATGTGGGAAGGACGAGGAAGCATCAAGGAGTTCGGTAGCTGCCATCCTGCTTGTTGATCGAGTGACGGAGGTTGGGCAGGGATGGTTCTGCTGTTCCTGACTGTCGTCGTGGGGATCGATGAATTGTCAAGGACGGACTTGCGCTCGGCTGTGAGCGCCAACGATGATAGCGAAGCGTCGGAGGTGGCAGGAATGTCGAGGAGCGAGCCAGAGTTTGTATAGTTCATGTAGTGTACACGCCTGTTCATAAATCTCCTTGCAATCAGGAGGAATGCCACCCCCCAGCCCCCTCCTCCCCCGCTCCCTTGTCTCCCATGGCTGCATATTCCTCCTCCCCCCTCTCTAGCTCTGCTGCTCCTTGCTCCGCTCCTCTCACAAGGAAGGGCCTCCCTTAGAAGGCCATAGAGGACCCGGACGAAGCGCAGCGTTAGCCCATCGCGTCCGCACAACGTGGAGGATGGGTGGGATCGCCTATCAGCCGATAAGTTTTCCCCCTTTCTTCCTCTCCATCACACGTCCTGCAGCCCCCAACCCCTCCCCCTCCTACTCACCTGCGATGCTTGCGGTCGCCAACGATCGCTGCTATCGATGTGCGACTGCGGTAAAAGGCGTTAACCTGAACAAGGACCCTGCGAGGGGGAGGGAAGAGAAACCTTGATCTGCATGGGCAGACGACCGTACTCGAGCCAAAGGCACCTGATGTGCCAAGTCACGGCAAGCAGGGAGCAACACGGATCAACCTTCCGCTGACTTCCAGGGGCTGCTGACAAACTTTGCATATGACTGAATCTGTGAAAAGCGGATCCAGTGAGGGGGGTGGGGAGGAGACAGTGTGTCTTGAGGAGAAGGTTTAGAATGAGGAGAAAGACAAGGAAGCGGTCGTGGTAGTGGAGGGGAGGAGGATGCGAGAGTGGACGAAGAGGGATATGACGAGGACATGAACAGGGGGAAGCGGAGGAGTTGGTTTAGGAGGGGAGGTGGAGGAGGAAAAGCTCACCAGGATCGTTGACTGCGCACAGACAGCTGGCTTGAAAGTTAGCGATGTCTTCCAGCAAGGGGGATGAGCTCACTTAAAGTAGTCTTGCTCAGACATGGAGCTCTGCGAGCAGCGGAGGGAGCAGCCTCGGCATCGCCATTTCTCGTCTTCACTCTGCCTCACAAGCTCACACAGCAGCCACTGGAACAGCCTTACTAGTTGCCTGCCGCACGGTAGAGAGGGGAAGGTAGTGCGCGTCATCAGCTACACGCCTGCAGGCTCAACTTGACGAGCAGCAAGGGGCACCTCTCCTCCCTCACCTGCTGACGATCTGTGGGAGCATCCCTGGAGCTTTGAAAAGTTTGAGACAGCAGCAGACCAAGGAGAGGAGAGACGAAGACAACAAAAGAGGTAACTACGAGGAGGAGGAGGAGGAGGAGGAGGAGGAGAAAGTACCTATCCTAATCACATGCTTGTCCGTAGGGACGATTATGTCAGGAAGATGTTTCTTGCTGTCATAGTACATCGCAGAGAAGAGAACATTGGCCTCCGTCTGTCAACCGCCTGTGAGAATCTCCCTCCCCATCTTCCACCCTCCCCCTCCTCATTCCTCAACCCCCCTCCAGCCTTTTTCCCTCCTAATCGTCTCCCTCTCCGTCCCCTCCTCCTCTTGATCCCTCTCCACTCCAGCCCCTCTCAGTCCTCCTCGCCCCTGTGTTCCTCCTCACCCTTGCTCCTCTTCCTCCAGCTCCTCCTCATCCCCTTACCTGCGGGTCCAGAGCTATCTCGAACTCGGTGGAGTGGCCGTCCGAGAACTCCCTCTTGTTCGTTACATGGAAACCTCCTTTTACCTGCAGCGAGATCAGAGCCCTGAGGCGGAATGGTTCAGTCCCACCTCGACCGTCTCCAGCGAAGGAGGGATCGGATACTGCCAAGTCGCTCAGTGCAGATGGGAGGAGGGGATAGAGAAGGGAGGAGGGCAGAGAGGGGGGAGATGGGTGGGAGCAGGGAGATCGGAGGAGGGAGAAAGGAGGAATCAGAGGGAGGAGGCAAATCAGGGTGAGGGAGGAAGGAGAATGGAGAGGCAGCAGGGAGACGCGGGGAGGGAGAACGAGGACGGAGGGAGAACGAGGAAGACGGGAGAAGTGAGGGGGGAGACGGGGAGAGGAGGAGGAGGAAGAGGGAAGGAGGGAGGAGGGAGAGGAAGGATGATGAGCACCATGGGGACGGCGGAGCAGCACAAGAGGAGCTCAAAGTTATCCGTAAGCTCACTGATGTCCTTGCCCAACGGTCTCCACTCGCCTGATGGGTCAAACGTCAAACTTGCCTTGCTGGGAAAAGATACAAACTCACTGCTCGGGTTTCTCCTCCAGTGAACAGACTGCACAGTGTCCTCGTTGCCGATCATAAACTGAAGGGTCTGCAACGTGTCAACTCTCCTTCTCGCTCCTCTTCCACTCCTCGTCCTCCTCATCTATCGCCCTCACCTTCACCATGTCGGAGGTGTCATGAGCACGCAGCAATCTTGGCCCAGCGTTGATCAGGTCCAGCCCGTTGGGTCCGCTCTTGGACGTCTGAATCAGCACAGAGCCGACCTTGACCTCGCGCTTGTCAAACAGCTCGCCTTGTCCCCAAGGTACCTGGTCACACATGCTCACTATCCAAGCTTCCTCCTCCTGTCCACTTCTCACATCGATCTCCTTCGGTACACCCTCTGGCGTAGAAGAGTGATCCAAGCTCCACTTTCTGAAGCACAGTCAACCACAACCCGCCTCACTGCCAGGCTGTCGGCAGACACAAGTTACCTCCTCGAGTCCATATCGTCGATTGGGTTTCCATCCTGATCGAAGCTGAAAGACATGAAGAGCTTCGACAGCCTTGGGCCCTGCGGCAGACATTACGCGCTTCCATGCTGATAAAACTTGCGTACAGAAGGAGGAAGTCCATTGTAGTGCTCCAACACAAACTCTCCTGCCATCCCTCCTGTTCTCCGTCGTCAATCTCTGACATCTCTTGACTTCTGCCAACACTCACCGCTAGGGACTCTCCTGTGTTTCCTTATCTTCACGCTGTCCTGGTCCTCCTTTTGGGAGGGCTCAGGCAAGCGCAGCAGCCCCTTGCTTCTCGCTATGAGCACGGTGTAGTGACTCCCACCATGAACGACCCAGATAGGAACCTGAGAGAAGCAGTGAGAACGAGCAGCAGCTTGCAATGGCATGCTCACCTTCGGGGTCTTGTAGTTCGTGCCCACGACGGAGTGATCCTTCCAGTTTGCCGGGGAACTGAGAGGCTTCGAGTTCTCGGTGTAGGTCAGGAAGCCGATCATACTCTTTGCCTTGGGCTCAAGATCAGGGGTGGCGTGTCCAATGAGCAGGAGGTTGACGAGACTCTGCTCGCAGAAGAACGCGTCCGATTCCAACACGATTAGCGAGTAGCCATTGGGGTGAGGGTGGCAGCTGCTCGACATAGGCAGCTTACCCTTGTTCCCCGTCTCCTCCCACACTCTATGGAGCCCATGGGTCAAGACAGCTCCGTAGACCAGCAGCACGACTCCTCCAGGCTTCACAAACATGTCGAGTGAAGACCTCACCAGCTTCTCCAGCTGATCGTAGGTAGAACATTGAACCACCCGCAAACATCGCCAGTCCAGCAGATCCTTCAGCTGGTCCTCAACAATGACGACCTTGCAACGGGAGCTCTTGTCGGGCCTTGCACGCCACAGGATGGACGAGATCGCAGTCACAAGGCTTCTCGTTGACACGTCATCCAGAACCTCCCTGTCCAGCTTGTCCCAGTCCATGCAGTCCACGTTCTCGTCTTCTTGCACGTCTGGCCACACGATACACTTGAGCAGCTCTGCCTGTACAGCTGCGAGAACACCGCAAGGCCCACTGCGATGCTGTAGCAGGCCAAACTGAAACCGTCCCCCTCCCCCCATGACCTTGTCGGGGGTCACAAACTCCAGACCCTGCTGGCCCCAGCTTTCGTGTAAATTTTGCAAGAGCTGTGGATCTTCGAGGTTGAATCTGGGCCAGACAACAGAGCTGAGCATGACTGCTTCCGATTCTTTGAGGACGCTCTCTACGTTGCCGGTGATAGCTCGCTGCAGCAATGCCTTCTCTGGCAACCTCAGCTGAAACCTGTCGTGCCCCATCATCGAGACTTTGCTGTAGATCTCTGTCACTCCATCCTCGGTGATATCACAGTTGTTGTCAAGGTCAAGCTCCGTCAAAGTCATATTCTGCATCACTGCATCTACGATAGCTGACGCACCTGCGTCACTGATACTGTTGTTGGTGAGAAGTAGAGTAGTGAGGGTTGTGTTTGTCTTCAAGGATGAGCTGATCATAGTGGCTGCTTCGTCTGTCAAGCCTCCTCTAACACCATCCATTGAGCATCTCAAGTCAAGATGTTTGATCGTCTGATTCTGTTTCAATGGATTCAACATGGGGAATATGTCAGAGTCACTGAACTGCAGCTCGATCTTTGTATCTTTCAAATCTTCATAGATGCCCTCGGAATCATTTCGAACCAAGCTCTCTGCGATCGATTGGATCGAGATGCCTGCTTCTTCATCGAATTCTTGTGACTCAAGCTTCTCTGTGGCGATCTTGATCGCGTCCTTGGTGACTTTTCGAAGTGACATCGCTGTACGAACCCGCTGCACCCACGCGTCTCGATCCCATTCGGTCTCACACATGAGGTGGATCGTTCGCTGCGTCCATTTGGTGTTTGACACATCCACTTTCAACCCTGCTTGCCCATTCCCTGATGGCGCCGGATAGTCAGGAATATCAGGAGGCTCTGGGGACGTGGCCTCCTTGGTGGAGCCAGCTCCTCTGATCCGAGGCGGAGACAGCGTTCTATCAAGCAACCCGTTCCACATGCTCCTTGTCGACCTCGAGTTCGGAGAGTCAGAATGCCTCGGAGAATCAGGACCTAGCTTCGACAACTTGTTCAGCCCATCCATCACCTGGATCTGGAACTCCGTGGGCTTTGCACCAGCAGACACGCTCATAATGCTGTCCATGTCGAATACTCGTCGAGATTCCGATTCTGGAGTGTGAGAGTACCTCAAACTTGTACCCTCCAGCACAAACCAGCGCTTCTGCCACTTCTTTCCCAGCATTCCCTCCGCTTGCTTGTTGAGCCAGCCTTCCCGTCCATTTCCATTCCAAGTGAACATCCTCTGAATAGGAATGGCGAGCGCGAGGTAACTATTGCAGGCAGGGGGCTCTAAGGAATCACAGCATCATCGGCAGTGTTCAAAGAAGCATCTGCATCCTGCCAAGTCAGACTAGCAAATACGACTATTCCTGCATCAGCCCCGAAGTTGGTAGAGCCGCAATCGCTCTAGCCCCAACTGCGAAAGAGCGTCAAGAACACACGAGGATGGAGCTAGTCGTGGTGAGAAAGGTGCTGGCGCTCGCCATTTGACCATGTGGCTCTACCTTAAGGCAAAGGGGCATGGAGACATCTGAATTTATCATTCCCTGAACTTGAGGCTCTTACCGAGACCTCATTCGAACAGCGTGAAAACCTACAACCTTTCTCTGATACCAGCAAAGACAAGCGCAACCGAGGGTATCTTCTCATCTAGTATGCTATTACAATGTCTGGAGGATCAATCCAACGAATCAAATTCCCTCCCTTTCTTTGCCCTCACACTAATTCATTTCAAATTTTGCCAGCGGCTTCTTCAGCTACAGATTCAAGTTACTCTTGTCTTTGACCGAGGAAGGGTCCATGTTACTTCAGCTGTAATCAAAGTTTCCAAATGCAGCATCGTCAGCAAGAATTTTTCTCTAGGTATCACAGATATTCCATTCTCCTCAATGCCGAGCTCCAATTTTCATTCTCAAAGACCTTTCTCTCCTAATCCCCATCATTCGAATCCTCATCCTATGGATCTTCAATTTCTTCCCAATCCTATCCCTCGTTTGAGCCCCTACCAAAATCATCCCTCCTCCTACTACTACTACCTCCCCCCCCCCTCCCTCCTTCCCTCCCTCCCTCCCTCCTCCCCCCTCTTGCTCTGCTCCCCTCCACTTTCCCGCATTCCTTTCCAGCAACCCCTACCCCATTCTACTTTACCCGACCCCCTAATATGTCACACCTACCCCCTGTTTCTGCCTTACCCTACCCATTCTTGCTATACCTCCAACATCACAGTACAAATTGTACTACCCCTACCTCCCTAGAATGGCCCCACCCTCCACCTCTGCTCCTAAACCCCCCTCACACAAACAACCAAATTCAAGCCCCCACCCCACCCCACCCCACCCCACCCCACCTCTAAAGCTATTGGCAGAGACCCCTGCCACCCCCCAATTTCCACAGAAATACCCCTACCCTGCTACAACTCTTTACCCCTACATTCGCCACCTGACGCCGCCCCATGCTCCTTCTCCAGTCCCCAAATTGCCCACTCCTGAGCTCCCCTCCTCCCCCCATCGCCCACTGACTCAGTCGGGCCCGGCCCGGACTCACACGGTGTCGGGTAGCCTAGTAGTACGGTCGCCGCAGGGCCCCCGGGCCGGGCTACCGTACAGGGAGGCTCCGCCGCCGCCCGGGGCTGCCGGGGGCCGGGCCCGGCGGGCCCCGGAGGCTCTACCGGGCCTAAACAATCGCGAGCCCGCCCCTGTCAGAGTGTAGCGAAGTACTAAGAGCAGGTAGGGGCTTGGCTCTTGGGATGATAAGAGTATTTATGCAGTAGAGTAGGCATAGAAAGTGGGCAAGAATGGAAGCCAGAATGAGAAGACTCTCAGAACGAGAGAGTAAGAGAGGAGGAGGAGAGGGGAAAAGAGAGAGAGAGAGGGAGCTAGAGGTGCCATATATTTGGGGTAATGCCTACCCCAAGGATGCTTCCTCTGCCAGCCGGGTCATGCCATCTGATCAGTGCGAATAGTCGTAATGGAGAACCGTTCCAGTACAGACGGTTACAAATTCTCAGTTTGGGCCCGGCAAGTCTGGGCTCTGATATATGATCCATGTGATCCGTCAATGACAGCGAGTCCGCCGGACTGGCATGCGGCATCGCTTCTTGCGTCAGTACACGGTGAACGAAAGGGCTAGATATAACGCGTCGGATTCATAATGTACACTAACTCTACTCCACCATCTCCTCTGAATCCTCCGACCACCATCATGTTCCTCGCCCTCACATGGGCCCTGCAGCATCCGTCCCCACCCAAGTGTGGCTCTTTCGGATCCAGTCGATGAGCTCGAGCTCGGACACGAAGGGCCTGAGCTCGATCGAGTCTTTCCTCGACCCTTTCTTGCTCCTTGCCGACGAGGCAGCGATCTGGAAGTGGTCTTGAACCGCGTCCTCCCCCCCGTTCTCCTCCCGCGTCTCTCTGGGCGGTAGCTCCTGACCCGCCTGTACATGCTCACTAGCTCCCTCCTTGGCGGCGTCAGCTCCATTGACGAGGAGGAAGAGCTGCTTCCTGAGAACCTCGTTCTGCCGCTCTAGATGCTTGCAGTAGTCCTGCCAGGGTTCAGCTGGATAGACCAGTGGGGCACAGTACCTGGAGGGAGGAGAGCTGGCCTTTCAAAATGGACTCCCTGTCTCCGTTGCTGGTATCAGGAGGTTCCGATTCCACGTCGGAGCCCGAGGAGTAAGCTAGCACAAGGAGCACGTGAGGATGAACACGGCAGGGAGAGCAGGATGAATGAGCGTGTCGTGGAGGGTGAGGGGAGGCGAAGGTCTCGGGGGAGGGGGAGGAAGACATCGGTAAGGCATGCTCCTCACCTTCCCTTGCAAAGGTCTTGGCGTTCATGCGGGAGGGAGACATCATGGTAGGGTAGATGTTTGATTCAGAGTTGCTCCTCCTCGGCAACGAGCTCGTCACCTTCGCCGCGCCGTTCTCTTCCACCTGCGTACATCTCTGAAACAGCACGTATAGCTTCCAGCTCTCGAAGGACTTGGCTGTGCTCTGATGCCTCCAGTGCTCCACCACTCGATTGAGGACATTCCACGCGTTGGATATTCGCCTGCTCTCCTCAATCCATGCCATGAACGCGGCCGAGAGGAGGCGAGAGTTCCAACGTTGCACAGCGTGTTGGACTGCCTTAGTTTGGAACTTGAAGAGCTCAGAGTGCTCAACCCAGCACTGCCATGCCTTCGCCTGTGACATGAATCGCAGCTTGTTGATCACCTTCCTGCTCACCCGCGCCAGCCTGTTGCTCTCCGCGTCACCCTCCCCGCTCGAGCAGCCGATCCGGAAGTGAAAGTCCAACGTGATCTGCTTCGCGTACGTCTTACCACACTTAGGGCATCCGAAGCGCCGACGGAGCTCGCTCTCATGATGAGGGGACTCCGATGGAGCTTCTGTCAAGGAAGGTTGCCAAAGGTTCGGCATGCGGGAGTGCATGGCGGACGAGACCATGGCCTTGAAGTTGACGCTCTTCCTGCAATCCATCGAGACCTCTGCTCCGCTGTCGTCGATGCTCTTAAAGCTGTTGCTTGGCGATCGCGCATGAAGGACTGGCATGCTACCTCGAAAGAATTCTGAGTTAAGCCAAGGCTTCTTCGGCTGTCTCGAGGCCGTCTCAGGGAACGCCCCGTCCTCCCGCACGCAGTACGTGTGAACGGCCTCGTTGATCTCTTGCAAGAGCTCGGAGGCATACGTGGTGGCGGCCCCATGTGTAGAGGAGATGATGTCCTCGAGCTGCTTCTTCAGTCTCAGGTCATGCATCTTCCTGTGACAGTACTTGCTCGCGCTCAACTTGATCAAGATGTCACAGCAGAGCTTGAGCTCGCTCACTCCATCCGACCCGCTCATGCCCTGCATCTCCTCGTGCTTTTTCCACTTGGAGACATACTCCACCAGCTCCCCAACGAAGTTGCAGTCGATCCCGACGATGTCCAGGTCAGCGAACGTCATCATATTCTTGAGCGCAAACAAGACGTCAACCACGGGGAAGCGGTATCCTTCAAAGTCCTGCCCCTCCCACGATGCTCTGAAGATTTTGACAACGATCTCCAAATTCTTCTTGTTCAGCCAAATCTGCACCTCCTTGGCTTGTATGTTAGCGAGACACATGAGCGCAAGGCCGATGCAAGTGCTGGAAGCTTCAGTGGTGTTCTTGTGCGCAAACAGCACGTTGACCAGGGCAGGAGGAACTCCGCTGGACCTGAATCCCTCCGATGCCGACGAGAAGCGCGAGATGCAGAAGAGCAGTGCGATGGTCTTTCGAACAAGTTTCGTGTCGTGTGTGGACACGATGAGTGACGTGATCTTCGATAGCAGGACGCTGTTCCCGAGAATCTCCGAGACTGCAATCTCCTCCCCGACTAGCACGATGTTTCTCAACAAGAGAAGAATACACATGGAAAGTCTGTGTGACTCTGGGCTGATTAGCTGGCCGCAAGAGAACAAGAAGTCAGGAAACTCTAAGATCTCCTGAGTGATGTCCTTCCCGCCCACAGCAAGCAGAGAAAGCAGGAGAGATGCAATTGCCTGACATTCTTCTTTCCTGGTCTTCATGACGTTGATCAACCCCGCCAGGAACAACGGCGTCTGAGCGAGCTGCCGAGCAAGATTGTCGTTGGAATCTATAGGAAAGCACCACAGCATGTTGCCAAGGCTTCCATGAAGTGCGTACACAGCTCCATCTCCACATCCAACAAAGACCTGATTCTCCCAGGAGAAGATCTGCATTACATGAGATTCCACCTCTGACTTGTAAAAGCAAAGCGAACTCTCGTCTCCGCTGTGGAGCGAGAAGTTGAAAACATACGATGAGTCGACCAAGCAGAGCTGCATGAAAGACTGGAGGATCGACCGCACCATGAGATCATCCAACCCCTCCGTGTGTGAATTTCTGCGCCGAAACATATGGTTCTTCACGCTTTCCTTGGTTATGCTCGCAGCAAACGCTTCGAGGGACCTGCACTCCGCGGGAACCTCGTGAGAGGTCCTAGTGCTGGAGAAGGAAGACTCCATGTCCAGCTGCTTCCCCTTCACATCTACCTGCCCGATCTGCTTGGCATACATCAGCCTCATATTGTGTACTTGCCGGACCTTTTCTATCTCGTGTATGCCTTTGATTCTTCTCATCGCGTTCTCCAGGCACTCATCCATGACTTGCACATTCTCCTTGGACAGCCTCAGGCAGCTATCTCCCACCTCCTCTGTGAATTTGTCGACTTCTTCCTCCAGGTGCGAGATCTCAGTCTCGATCCTGAAGAGCTCTTCGAGGTTGGCAATGTTGGGGTCTTCGTGGAAACTTTTTCTCTTAGGGAGTCTGTACGGGAGCGCAGGATCAGGATGAACTGCAACATAGGGGGCTCTCTCTGTCCCCGCCCCTTTCTCTTCATTCTGAGCAGAGCTCTTCCTTGAACTCTTGTTCTGATCGCGCGTTCGGCGCCCATGACCGCTGTCAGTTCTCACTACATAGACATCTGGAAAACTATATAGCAGGCTCATGACGCGCGTTCAGCGTCCTATCCGAGTCGCTGAACTCACGTCAAGTGAAGAATTTGTTCCTTGTCATCAGCACGGCATATCGTGAAGAGTCTAGAGGCCAAAGTTAACCTCGTGTGTGGCTGGAACGTTTCAAGCCCTTCCTGCTTGCTTGTCCTCAGAGTCACCCATCGGTCACAATATGTTATTGATGTTGGAGCAGAGACGTGCTTAGAACCTCCCAGTGATACAAAATGGCGTCTGTCTCCTCCTCCCCCTTGTCTCCTTCCTCCCCCTTATCCTCGTGTTTGTCTCCGCCAATCGTGGACGGTGACCCTTTGAGTTGTCGTCACTTCAGCACGTCGTTTCCTTCCTCTTTCACTGGGCCACCTTGCAGCTTATCTTCTCTTCTCTATGATTCGGTGACTTCTCCTGCCCTTGTCTTGCTCGTTTCTCCTCTTCCTCCTCTCTCCTCGCTCCCCTCTCATGATCGCATATCCTGCTTTCTTGTCGATACCACCCCCAACCCCCTTCAAACCCACCCCACCCCAGGTGGATAATAGCTAGATAGAGGGGATATCACCCGACTCATCACCACCCTACCCCGTCGATCAGTTTCCAGTACTGTGTTGTAAAAGTTGTAGCAGACAAAGGAAAGTTTGACTAAAACTTCATGTGGAGGGGGTGGGGTCCTTTTGCTCCAAATTGTACCGGAGAGATCTCGAAGATGAGGGGCTCACACGGTGCTGGGGGTATGACCAGGGGAAAAGGGGGGTAGGGAGTCTTTAGATACTTTTGTCTACCGGGCCGGGACAGCGAGTCACTGGCCAGCCCGCCGGGAGCGGCGCCGGGCCGCGCCGCCGCGGTTCCGGGTAGGGCCCGGCGCGGCGGCCGGGCGCGGCCCAACTCAGTAACAGTGGCAGTTTTGGGGACAGCAGTTTCCGGCGGACTCAGGCTCCCGGCCCCGGAGCCTCGGCCTGCCCGGCCGCAGCCGCCGGGCCAACGGAGCCTGAGTCCGATTCGACTGTTAACTAAATCTAATTGGTAGTACTATCTACCCACTTTATATCCTACCCCCACCTACACATCTCGCACTATTTGTACCCCCTGAATCTCCCATGCTTCCAAGACCGCACTACCCACCCCGATCTCTGCGATTTTTTAGTACCCACTGTCGCTCCGAGGCTGGGACATGCTGGGTACCTTGCAGCCACTGAAAGACGTGCCGTCGATATGGCGGCGAAGGTGGTAGCGGCAGAAGGAGCAATAGCAAGGGAAGAGCTCCAGGTGGACTGTTTCTGTTGGCTCAGTCTTCGGGTTCAGCGTTGTGAGGGAAGCATTAACCACTATCGGGCCTAGGGAGCAAGGAGTGCGGTTTGGGAAGCATAGCAAGAGTACAAAAGACCGAGGTCTGGGCGCAGGAAGAAGCAGCACGGGAAGGGATCAGCTAGTAGCATCCTGTTAGGGAACGAAAGGGAGAAGGGCGTTGAACACCAGACGGAGGTTGCGAAGAGCACCGCTGGATTGTCCATCCGACTAGCGTTTCCACCGCTGCCTTGGTGGTGGACTTCATCCGTACCTACCGTCAGATAAATCACCAATGTTTGCATGGATTGCAAATATCCATGAGGCCTTTGACTTCGTGAGCGGCACCAATGACGTCATCGTCATCAAGCACCCCACCGGAGAGTTGCGATCCTCGCAGTTTTCAGTGCAGACCAATGCTGGTATCATCAAGAGGTGAGAAGAGTGACGTTCGACCCCTGCTGACGCCTTGTGAACGAGAAGACACCATCTCGGCCAGTCCGTGCATGTCTATCTCAACGGTCTCCCCACCAACCTGCACATGAAGATCGACAACGAGGGCAGGTTGAGACCATGAAGCTGGCTACCTGCTGGATACCTTGGCTGAGCAGCTTGCTCAGGTGTGTCTTTCCTGGAGGAGGAACGAAACCTACCGAGGAGGAGATAAATCTTCTTCCTGTGAGGTAGATACCTGCTCCTCATCGTCCTGGTCCTGGTCCTGGTCCTGTGCCTTGTACTCTTTCTCCTTGCGTAGAGCCTTGGCCACTCGTTGAATTATTTGTTACAGAGAAGGTCGCAATTCGCTGGATTTTCGTGTCAGCGGGGTAAGGAAGGGGAGGGGCAGGAGATGAAGGCATAGAAGCACGAGAGAAGGAGGAGAAGAGGAGGGGAAGACCAACGGGAGGGGCTTTCTTGACGTGTTGGCTGGCCCGCAGGACATTTTGGCGTCAGCTGGACTTTTCTGTTGGAAGAGTACCGACAAGATTGTCATTGTTGACATCGATGGGACTATCACGAGGACTGACGTGGGAGGGGTGAGTGCAATAACGATGATGTTGATGGAGATGATTGTGGTGTTGGTGTTGGTGACGATGAAGATGAAGAGTGAGGAAAAGAAGGTGTAAGCTGTTTGAAAGGTGTTGGCTTCAAGCGAGCTCGGTCAGAGTCTTGGACTTCTTCACTCACACGCGGTAAGAGAAGGGGGTGGAGAAAGGGGTCCATGAGAGAGGGGAATGAATCGTCAGCATATGTGAGAGGTTTGGAGCTAAGAGTGAAGGGGAGAGCAGGAGAGCAGGAGAGCAGGAGAGCAGGAGAGCAGGAGAGCAGGAGAGCAGGAGAGCAGGAGAGCAGGAGAGCAGGAGAGCAGGAGAGGGTCATGAACTTGTATTACAGGGTGTATGTGAAGTCCTTTCGGGAATTGCGTCCAGCGGGTAATCAAGCCACACTCCAGCTAAAAGGGCACGTATAGTTTCTTACCTCGTCCATGGCAGGTATCGGCTGTTGTTTCTCACTGCACGGCCCATCACTAGGGCAGATGCAACCAGAAAGTATCTCAGTCAAATTGGCTCGGTGAGCCTCCTCCCTCCTCCCTCCTCCCTCCTCCCTCCTCCCTCCTCCCTCCTTCCTCCTCCCTCCTCCCTCCTCCCTCCTCCCTCCTCCCTCCTCCCTCCTCCCTCCTCCCTCCTCCCTTCTTCCTTCTCCCTGGTCCCCGCTCCATGCATCTGTCTTCCGTCCCTCCTTCGCTCTCCTTCGTCCTCTAGATTTCTTTTCGTACTTGTTCTCTGATCCCAGTGCAGGAGGATCAGCTCAGCATGCCACAAGGAGCTCTTGTTACCTCCGCTCTTGGCACTTTCAACACGATGACAGCTGTTTGGAAGGTTCTCGCCGCTCACCCTGCTTCCTCTCCTGCTATGCTCTCTGCTCTCTTCTCTCTGCTCTCTGCTCTCTGCTTCCTGCATCCCTCCATCTCTTCCTCAAAATGCGCCTCGAGCTTCTTTCTGTTTCCATGTGTCAGTGACAGAGGATCTTACTCGTTTGCTGTAGGACATCAAGGCATACAAAGTACAGCAGCTAGTGGAGATCCAGAATCTCTTCGGAGACGCGCTTGAGGAGGTCAGGAGTGAGAGGAAGAGGAAAGGAGTGAAGGATGAAGGGGAGGGTGTGGGGGGGAATAAGAGGATGAGGGGCAAGTAGAGGGCAGGAAGAGGTTGTTCATTCTCCTCATTTGCGCTGATCAGGGTGAAACCTGCTTTGTCGGTGGATTTGGAAATCATGACTACGATGCTGCTTCCTACGTGGACGTGGTAAACGAGAGGGGAGGAAGGTGGGGGGGGGGGGGGGGGGGGAAAAGGGAGATAAAGTTGGAAAGGTTGCTCAGGAAGGGGAGCAAAGAGCAGGGAAGACCTGAGGGAATGACTATTTAGTGGTAAGAGAATACAAGTCAGGGAAGGAGTAGAGTGAGAGGCAGAGCACGAAGAGGACGAGGATGAGGATGAGAGGGGACTGGAGACTGACGCAAGGTGGACAGGGTTGCCAGAAGGAGCGAGTGTTTATCATCGATGAAGACTCGGTCATTCGTGTAGAAGGAAGCACAGTCACGTACAACGGATATCCAGCAATGCTTCCGGTCTTGCAAGAGCTGTGAGAAACCCCTGGCTCACCACACCCGTTTACCATATACTTTCCCCCTGTTCCCTCTCGCTCCAGCTCCCTACCTGTTCCCGCTTCCGCTCTCTCTCCTGCTCCTGCTCCTGCTCCTGCTCCTCCTTCTGCCCCCTGAGCATCCTCTGACTTCGCGGCAGGTTCCCCCCCACCATTCTTCTTCAGAAGCAGAAGCATCAAGGGGTGGCAGTCCCCATCTCTCCCATTGGCGGTGGGGCCTCCAATCCCTTCTCCGTGAACAAGATTCCTGGAGCAGCGCTTCTCGGGGAGGTAATAAGCTCCTCTCCCATCTCCTCCCTGCTGTATCGCCTGTCGAGATGGTGTTCTGCTACAGTCCTCGCCCACGTCCTCCTCCCGCTCTTATCCTCCTTCCCCAACTTCGCTTTGTCCATATCTGATCAATGCCATTTTTCTGTTGCTGGCCCATCACCCATCGCCTTATGCTCTCCTCCATCGTCGTCACTGAAAACGTTCACAGGGCATCGGGAAAGTCTGGGGAAACGTGACGAGCACCACGAATGAGTGAGTCACTTCGTGCTGCTGCTGCTGCTGTCCTGCTCCTCCCCACTCCTCTGCTGTCCTGCTCCTTCCTCTCCTGCAGTCCTGCTCCTCCTCATCCTTGTCTCTGTCCTCCTGAGGCTCTTGCAGCATGACGACGGGGATGGGCAACAGCCTGCAGACCATTCCTGCTGTCCAGTCCTTCTCCAAGGTCCCAGTCCCTGAGCTCCCCAAGATGCCGAGTATGGTGGTGAGGATGCGCGCGAGCTGCGAGTCCGGAGGCTGAGTCAACTGCAGATTCCTGACCTCCTCTCACGTGGGAAGCCGCCGGATTACGACGATCCCCTGACACACGGGCTGGTGGATCGAGGAGAGTGAAGGATTAACAGACGACATCTGAACGGAATGCAAACACTGAATGTGCGCACTCCCTCCTCCTCCTCCTCCTCCTTCCTTGCCTTTTCCATCTTGCTCGTCGCTCCTTGGCCCTCCCAACTCCTCGTCTTCCTCTTCCTCTTCTTGGTCATCCTCCGGCTCCCCTTGCTCTCGGGCGACCATCAAACAAGCCGGACTAGCGGCTCGTCGAATCGAAGTCGCTGAGGTAGCGACGACACGTACACCTCGCCACGACGTTGTCGCTCTGCTTCGGAGGACCGAGCTGTACTGTCACGATGCTCTCTCCTTTTCCCGCTGCCTCTTCTGCTCTTAACATAGTCACTCTCGCGCCCTCCCCTCGCCTTCTCCGGGGAGCATGGCGGTCTTTGCCGCCTACCCGAACCCTTCGTCACGGCGTCAGCAACAGCCAACGAGAGCAGCTGCAGAAGACTGTCGGTCTGCTGCTCCACTCGGAGCCTTTCCTTCACCAACTGCGTGATCTCTTCCTCATAGAGCCCGCGCTCGCAGTTCCGTTGCTCCTCGAGTTGCTGGACCCCCACCTCGACCACGGCCCCCTCATCACTTTCCCTTCCTACATCGGACAGAGTGCCTCCCCGCTGCGCACTCCCTGATGAGACTATCTTCAGATGATCTCGGTCCTCCTTCTTCTCCTCCTCGGCCTCTAGCACCGACGAGTACTCCTTGATCGCGCACTTGATCTCCGCGTCTGTCATGTATGCGAAAGCATCCAGGAGCCTTCGACTTTGCTCGACCTCCGCGTCCTCCTGCCGTGTGTCGACATTCGACAAGAGAGCATCGCTGCTGCACACAGAGCATGTCATGTCCATTCGCAGCCGGGATTGCACGATGCCGTCTCACCTGCTCGTCATGCGAGGAGGAGGATAGGGACTCTGGTGCGCTGCTGACTCCCTCGCTCGCTCCGTAGGCAGTATCACTTCCCTGGGAGAGAGTCAAACATGCCCTCACTCCAGCGCATGAGGAAGCACCAGCCATGATCTTGTCGCTTGTCTCTCCTCCTGATCAGCGGCTTCGTCGCCTGGAGCAGTTCGTCCTTGACTTGGCCGTCGGAGGTGCTGCACCACAGGACCTCTCCGCTGAACAAGTCTCGGACCATCGCGTTCTCGCCCCTACACGTGCAGATGGTCTCAACGAGCACACAAGTACATTATCAAGGAGGCAGTCCAGAGAGGGGGGGGGAGTGCTGACCTGAAGCACAAGAACACTGTCTTGCCGCGGTAAGAGAAGAAAGTGGGAAGAAGGGCAGAGGATGCTGAGGGCTTGGAGGAGGAAGGGGAGGGGGGAGGTGGGGGAAGGAGGGAGGAGGGAGGAGGAGGAATCAGTTCCCATCGCATCTCTCGCCATGCGAGATGCGCCGCCATGTCCCCCCGTACCCTCCGACCCTCAACTCGCATTGTGCGCAGCATCAGCCGTCTGATGGGCCCACTGTCATTCTCCGGTTGACCCGGTTTAAACCGATTTTATTTGGTTTGAACCACCATCGGGTCCGCCTCAGTGCATTCCACCAACTCGGCATGCTCGGATTTTCGAGTTGATCCAAACGAGAATGCAGGTGGCGGTGGCGGTGGTGATGGTGATGGTGATGGCGGGAGTTGGGGGATCAGAGGAGCAGGAGGGAGAGAGCTTCAGGATAGCGGAGGGCTGGAAGGGGAGAGGAGGCGGGTTGTCCCAGTTGCAATGGAGCGATGTGGGGTCGGTCGAACAGATCCGCCGAGGAGGAGGATGGATAAGAGTGACAGCGCGGATGGTGGAGGAAGAAGGAGAGCACTACAGACAGTTCGTCTTCGAGGGAGCTTGCGCGAGCGAGCACCTCGTGCTGCTTCACAGAGTTTGTGGAACGGACGATGTAGAGATAGTTCGCACTATGAAGCAGTTGCGCTGCAGACATGCGAGTGATCAGGCCAACGTCTCGGTTCATGTCCCTGCCATGCATCCAGGCACCTACGTCTTCAGGTATTCTCTGCTCGACCGGTTCTTGGCTGGAACCGATATGGACGAGGTACGAAGTGAGCACAAGCTCTCGTTGACTGCTCCTGCTGCTCCTACTCAATCTAGCACACTCGAGAACCCCGCAACAAGCATGTGCGACCAGCAGGAGGGAATCGACCTCTCCATCATCTTTGCTGTCAGGAACGACGACCATGGCGGGAACTTCCTCGGCAGGTTTCGCAAGTCGCTGGAGTCCATGGCCAAGTTCCCCTGGTCCTCCTTTGGGGTGCGCGCGGAGATCGTCGTGTGCGTGTGGGAGGATCCTGCAGGGAAGCCTCTGCTCCTGGACTCACTGGGGAGGAATGGCAGCAGCTTCCTTGGCATCGACTACTTCCATGACGCAGGGTTGACCATCAGGCTGATCGAAGTGCCGCACAGCGTCGCCAAGTCGGTTTCCAACCCCTTGAACCTCAGCCTACCGCAGTACCTCGCCAAGAACGTGGCGATGAGGAGGAGCCACGGGCGTTACGTCCTGATCACCAACGCTGACTGCATCCTGAGCTTCAGTCTCGCCAGTGCCGTCGTGGACGTCGTGCTGGAGGACGTGCTGGAGGAGAGCGGCGACGGGGAGAGGTTCTACGTAGCCATGCGGGAGGACATGAGCCCTGAGACTAGCAGGGCTTTGGAGTTTCCCTTCAAAGGAACCATCACCATGCACGAGGGGGAGGCTTTCAACCCCTTCCAGGAGCGCCTGGAAGCCTCTTATGCCGTGCGGGAGTTCAGCAACGTGTACAGAGAGACTAGTCTCTTCCAGGGGCTCCTCAACGTCGGAGACTTCATGCTTCTCCCTCGGAGAGTCTTGCTCAAGTCCAACGGATACTCGCAGTTTCACCATCCTTTCGGCTTGGATGCTGAGTACGTGTGCAGACTCTCCCTCCTCCACGGCTACACTGCCACCCTCTTCCCTCCCCCTCTGCTTGTCTACCATCTTTACCATCCGCACGCATACAACTTCTCCCATCCTTCCTTCCCCTGGCAGCAGGCATGTGAGGCATACGAGGCCGGTCAGGAGCACGAGCTGCTACATGGCTGGGTGAGGAGTGACTGGGGCCTGGTAACAGAGACCCTGTCCGAGATGTGTATCCTGCCCAATGGGGCTGTAGTCTGACGCCTCTGCTCAATCTCCTGAACCGTCGCAGCATACAAGACCACAATGGACAAAGTCTTGCAGGAGGCGAAGGAAGCGAAGTTGACACATTAAACAGCATTTACCTGTCCATATCTACACATGTACATCTCAAGAACATTCGAGCAAGGTTTGGGCGTCTTCTCCACATCAGAGTGTACACACCTACCTCATTGATCCTCCGACAGCATTTCCACCACTTGCATCAGCTTGTCAAGCTTTCCAAGCAGCTCAATGATCGACTGAGTGTGGGAATTCAACGTTGCCTCTTTCTCCGCGAGCTTCTTGGAGAGATCCGTCACCCTGGTCCTCAGCGCGTCGATTTCCAGCCGGTCGATGCGGAAGTTGAGGTCATCGTAGTTCTGATTGATCTGACGGGACATGTAAGAGAGGGAAGCACAAGGATGGAAAGATGAGATGAGGGAGGGAGGGAGGGAGGGAGGGAGGGAGGGAGGGAGGGAACGATGGAGCATAGGAGGATGAAAAACTTACCTTCTTCTCTTGAGACGCGTAAAGGTCCTGCAAGCTCTGGATCTGCGAGGCATCTTGGGAGCTGTTCGGTTGCTGCTTGACATCTTCGATCGTCTTTGACCATTCTTGCAACTTTGACGGACTTCAGATTCGGCAGAGACAAGAAGCACAACAACATCACCTTGTCAACAGCTCCTTGCAGAGCCTCGAGCGAGGTCTTCACCTGCGATGTTGCTTCCAGGCTGGTCCGCACGCGCTCCTCGACGATGGTGATCACTTGTCCTTGGCTGCTCTCCTCAAAACTTTTCATCTTGCTGGATAAAACCTCCTCCAACTTCGCCTCAAGCTCCCGCAGCTCTTTCTCGATTTCCGCCTTCAACTCGCTCTGTCCTGCCTTGTCGTTGTCTACTGAAGCCTTCAGCTCCTCAATGCTCTGATTCGTCCTCTCCCCCACTTTGCTGATCTCGGACATGCAGCTCTCTGCAGTCTCAGAAGCTTTCTGCGTCAACGTCTCCATCATCTCTGTCTTGGCTGCTTGTACCAGCTCCTGGCACTGGTCGCGCGACATCAGCTGTGACATAGACGTTTCCACATCAAGGATCTTCTGCTCCAGCGCTGATGCCGATTCTCGAGTCCCGTTTGCAATCGCCTCCTTCTCCTCTATCGCCTTGAGCGCTGCTAACTTGATCTCCTCGTCGCCCTTCTGCCTCGCCTCCTCCTCCGCCTTGAGCTTCTCCTCCATCTCTGCTCCCTGCTTCGCCATCGCCGCCTCAAGCTCCGTGCGGTCCTTCTGCCTGGCGCTGGCCTCCTGCTCGTCGCCCTTCTGCCTCGCCTCCTCCTCCGCCTTGAGCTTCTCCTCCATCTCTGCTCCCTGCTTCGCCATCGCCGCCTCAAGCTCCGTGCGGTCCTTCTGCCTGGCACTGGCCTCCTGCTCGTCGCCCTTCTGCCTCGCCTCCTCCTCGGCCTGAAGGCGGCTGGTGAGGTCGGCGGTCCTGGTATCCAGGTCCTGCCGGATCGAGCTTGCTTCGGCCTCTCGCTCGCTCTTCTCCTGACCAATCGCTTCTTCCAAGCTTGTCTTCTGCGTGTTGATCAGCAGTAGAACTTCCTCGATCCGTTTCCCCGCGCTCTCAGTTGATTCTCGAGTCCCGTTCAGAATCGCCTCCTTCTCCTCCAGAGCTTTCTCCATAGCACCCTTTGTGTCGTCATCGCCCTTCTGCCTGGCGCTGGCCTCCTCCTCGTCGCCCTTCTGCCTAGCCTCCTCCTCCGCCTTGAGCTTCTCCTCCATCTCTGCTCCCTGCTTCGCCATCGCCGCCTCAAGCTCCGTGCGGCCCTTCTGCCTGGCACTGGCCTCCTCCTCGTCGCCCTTCTGCCTCGCCTCCTCCTCCGCCTTGAGCTTCTCCTCCATCTCTGCTCCCTGCTTCGCCATCGCCGCCTCAAGCTCCGTGCGGTCCTTCTGCCTGGCACTGGCCTCCTGCTCGTCGCCCTTCTGCCTCGCCTCCTCCTCCGCCTTGAGCTTCTCCTCCATCTCTGCTCCCTGCTTCGCCATCGCCGCCTCAAGCTCCGTGCGGTCCTTCTGCCTGGCACTGGCCTCCTCCTCGTCGCCCTTCTGCCTCGCCTCCTCCTCGGCCTGAAGGCGGCTGGTGAGGTCGGCGGTTCTGGTATCCAGGTCCTGCCGGATCGAGCTTGCTTCGGCCTCTCGCTCGCTCTTCTCATGGTTCACAGCTTGTTCTAGCTCAGACCTGACAGCTTGTAACATCGCGCTGGTGTCTGACAGTTTAGCTGCCGCAGAGGTCCCCTCTTGTCTGCGGTTCTCCTCCTCCGCCTTGAGCTTCTCCTCCATCTCTGCTCCCTGCTTCGCCATCGCCGCCTCAAGCTCTGCACGGTCCTTCTGCCTGGCGCTGGCCTCCTGCTCGTCGCCCTTCTGCCTCGCCTCCTCCTCCGCCTTGAGCTTCTCCTCCATCTCTGCTCCCTGCTTCGCCATCGCCGCCTCAAGCTCCGTGCGGTCCTTCTGCCTGGCACTGGCCTCCTGCTCGTCGCCCTTCTGCCTCGCCTCCTCCTCCGCCTTGAGCTTCTCCTCCATCTCTGCTCCCTGCTTCGCCATCGCCGCCTCAAGCTCCGTGCGGTCCTTCTGCCTGGCACTGGCCTCCTGCTCGTCGCCCTTCTGCCTCGCCTCCTCCTCGGCCTGAAGGCGGCTGGTGAGGTCGGCGGTTCTGGTATCCAGGTCCTGCCGGATCGAGCTTGTATCAGCATTCCTCTCTTCTTTCTCCTTGCGCACTGCTTCAGCCAATCGTTTCTGGAATCTTTCTTCAATCTCATCTCCCAGATCGTGCATTTCATTCTGTATTCCCCTCTGAACGTCATCATTCGATCCTTGGTACTCACTCAGGGTCCCTTTAAGAGCCTGCAGCGAGGACTCTAGCATTTGGATCTTCTGTTCTAGAGCCTCTACGGATGCCTGTCTCTCATCATTTTCCTTCTTCATTGCTTCTTCATGCTTCTCAAAACGTTGGTTTGTATCATGCTCGAATGCAGATTGGCTTTCGCTCAACTTGGTATACAGGCCCGACAAATCTGCTTGCAAAACTTCAATCGTTGATTCAAGCTCCCGCTTCATGGCGTTCGATTCCTGGGCCATCTTTTCCACATTCTTTTTCAAATGCTTTTGATTTGCCACGTAAATCTTCTTCAGTTTCTCTTCTGTCGTAGTGATGAAAGTTTCGATCGACGAGTTGAAAGCATTCAGAGAGTTTGATATGTTCCTGAATTCTGCCCTGGACCTTTGGTCGAGCTTCTCAGTGTTCTGTCTGGTTTCTTTCCGTATAGTTTCAATATCTCCGGCTGTCTGATCTAGGATTGACTGCAGCAAGTCTTCTTTCCAGGATTTCATGCTTGTTTTGAACGTGGTGGAATCCCTGGAAATCCTCTCTAGTTGAGCGTTCAAGGCGTTTTGCTTGTCATCAAGATCGTTGTGAATCTGAATAAAGTCCTTGTGCTTGGCCTCAGTCTTGATCGTCAACGAGTCAATCTGCATAGCAAGCGACCTCTCGATTGAGCTCTTTACATCCAACGAGTCCTTGCGGCATGCTTGTATCTCAGCAAACATCCTCTTCTCGAACGTGGCCATCTTCTCATTCAGATCGTAGGTCTTTTCTTTCAAGGTGTTCCTGACCTCACGTACATCAGCCTGCAGCCGACTTGAAGAGCTCTGCTCTGCCATCTGCGCTCGTCGATTTCCCTCTTTCAATTGTGATATTTCATTCTTCAAAGACATCTTCTCCCTGTTGATCTGCCCCACCTGAGCCTCGAGTTCTCCTATTCTTCCTTTGAGTTCCACGAGCATACTCAGCCACCCGGGTCCGTCTCTTGACGCTCTTGCGCTCAAAGGGTTCACTCCATCTCCTCCCTCCACGCTCATACTTTCAGGAGGGATTGGGGGCTTCAAACCCCTGACCCGGATAGGGCTGAGTGGAGGAGACGATGAGGACGAGGATCGGGAGGGAGGAGCCAGGGAGGGTAGGGAGGGAGGAGGCGACTTGGGATGCATAAATTGCGGTTGCTGCTCCAGCATCGCTACACGACCATGGCAGTTAGAGAGGGTGGTGATAGGACCCCGTTTTGACTACCCTCTCTTCTGTGGACAAAAACACCCCTCCATCAAAAACATGACCCCCTTTCTCTTGACCACCCCCTAAGTCATGCGCCGGAGGAGTAAAAGAATAGTAGGTGGGGGTGTACACGAATTGGGGGGTAGAAAAGGAAGAGGGTGCGGGGCTGAGGGGGTAGTTGTACCAAAGTAGTAATACATATGATGGTTTCAAGGGGGTAGAAATAGGGAAATTGTAGGGGTGGTATTGTGTTGATGGGGTGTCGAAGAAGGGGGTAGTCCGAATGGTTCCAAAAATCATTGTGGTCAATATCCCAAGAAGTTTCTGTCAGAATTAAGTTAAAAGTTATGAAAATTTAACAAATTTTGGATAAATTTTCCATAATTAGGTTAATTTCTTGATGAAACAACGTGATTTAAGTCCAACTCAGTTCCGAACCGTCCACCTCTTTACGGTTCAAAGAGGTTTGATCAACTATTTAAGCTAGAACTGAGCTAAAATTAACGCTATAGTGCTTGAAAGTAGAATTTTTAAGCTAACTTCTCAGCGATTAAGTCTCATCTCTTTTATTTTAGAGCTAAAGTACTTATTTTAAATCAAGTACTCTTATTTTAGATAAGAAGTCAGCTAATTTTGAAGGATGCCCCGGGGCCCAGACCCTCCCAGTGCCGAACTTTTGAAAACAATGGCGAGGAGACGAATGGCAGGAGGGAGGGAGGGAACGGAAGGCGATGAATGGTTCAGGGATGGAAAGAGTGACGTGAGGAAGGAAGAATGTTGGAGAGTGATTCTCAAGGAGATGGGCAAGTGCTACAACATTGATATTTCTGCTTGTTCCAACACATGTTGTGAACAAAGATGAAATTTTAATCCTGATGCTTTTGGAGCAGGAATACGCCTGACATGGCGTCGTCAAAGTGCCACAGGCTACCGTTCTTGTAGAGAAATCCGATCAGGCACTTTAGAGCTGTGTCGAAATGCTGACTTACCGAGGAGAAATCGTTTTTGTGTTCAATCATTATGTTTGCAAGAAGCCAAGGGAAACTGACGGCAAGATGGTATGAGGTTGCAGGCAGCGTCGTGTCCGTGCTGAATTCACCTCCAGGTCGAGAGACGAGAGTTCTCGGTCATGTTGCGCAACGTGGAATCCCGCGCTGAGGACAAGCAGAAGGGGAAGAGGCCCAACAAGCAGAGTTCTTTCAAGAAGCACCCTCCCCGTGAAGAGCTCAGGATCTTCTTCTGGGATGACGTGTGTGCTTGTCTTCTGACGTCTTCTCTTCTCATCTTCCGTTGGCAGTGGGCGGATGCTTGCAAGTTTCTCAAAGTTGGCAACGTCATAGAATGCCGAGGTACGAGCCATGGCGATCACAACAAGATGAACAAATGCACATCTTCTGATGTATTAATGATGACTTGATGATGACTTGCTGTGCAGGGTTCCGAAAAGAATCTCCCATGGAAGAGTCTCAGTCGCAGTTGAACCTTGATCCCGCAAGCTTGTTCAAAGACGGAGTCTTTGAACTGCATGTGGACAATGCCGACCCGGACACGGGGCGGAGACTCTTCTGCGATAACAACGGATGGGAGGTGGAGATCAATGACAAGACCTTGGATGTACAGATCAATGAGAAGGAATGGGAGAGAGTGAGGAGGAAAGTCGGGAAGAAGCAGAAAGACCCAGCTCCTATCGTCTATGCGAAGCTCAATGAACTTGAAAAGTTCGTGGAAGGCAACTCAAAGAACCCACTGATTGGCAGGCACGAGAACGAAGCTTCCTCCTCCTCTGCAGCTGTAGCTGTTTCTGTCCTCCCTCGTGCTCCTCACTCACAAGCTTGCCAGAACGCGCCAGCTCAAGAGCCCAATCGACTGAATTTCTACGGGATAGTTGTAGACTACTCTCATCCCAAGAAGACCAAGGGACCTGACTTCTGCACTACCCTGACGGTGACACTTCGAGTCCCTTCCTCCTCCTCCTGAGCAGCCGCAGGTTGTGGACGAGACCATGCCGAAGGGCGTGCGCATCAACCTGTTCATGGACGAGAAGTCAAGCCCGGTAACTCTCGTCCACCTCGTTTCCAGCTGTGGTGACACGAAGCAAGGTCGTGCGGAGCATAGGAGACGTTATCAGGATCCATCGCGTCAAAGTCGTAGAGTTCGATGGCGGGCTGCAGGTGCAACGAGGGCCAGGATGTAACTTCTGCTTGTTCTCCCCGAGCGACTTCCATGGTAGACTTGCTCTTGCTCAGGGACGACGGCAGCAGTGACGCGTTCGGCAGGCAAGGAGGTTGACTACGACTCTGATGAGGTGGAGGAGGACATCCAGCCATACCAGTGCCGTACGCACAAGAGCGGAGATACCAAGTTCATCCCCCGGCCGGGAGATCGCAAGTCAGTGATGGAGCTTTCGGCTTGGGGCGAGAATTTCCTAGCAACTCTCCCTCCCAACTCAGGCAATCGGATGTGAAGTCTTGCTCCTCGACCTGATAGTAGCGAGAAGACGCAGGTCAGGACGAGTACGTGAAGAAACTTTGCCACATCACAGACCTCGACAAGCCGTTCGACATCTACTGCTCCTTGAACTCACAGCTCCCGTCCGACAACGGCTGGATGTACTTCAGGGTTGACCCGCCGCTGCCCTGCTGCGACCGACCTGCTCACATGACCCGGCAGGTGTGGGATGGTTCGGATCTTCCGCTGCAGCAGCTGGAGAACAACCTGAACCAGAACCTCAAGAGCGGGGAGGAGGTGAGCGAGCGGATGGAGCTGCTCCAGCATCATCCAGGGCTTCCCTTCGACGGGGCCGTGCCGAGCCTAGGGTCCTTACTAGTGATCGGGCTTGAGGTCAAGGCCCTGCACAACGAGCTGATCCAGTCTATCAAGTTCCAAGGGAGCGCAAAGAGAGCGAGCGACCGGGAGTGGTGGTGCAAGATCCGGAACCTGGTAGGGGGCCCGGGCCGCCGGGGACTCAGAGTGTGACTGGAGTGTGTGACGCTGCCGTAGAGACTGCAAGGGGTGGAGGTCAACGACGGGAACAAGAGGGTCTTGATGGGGATCTTGAGCGACAAGTCCTCTGTCATGACTCTGCCAAGCGTGCACTGGAAGGTGACGAGGCCCTCCCCAGCTCGTTCCCAGCTGACTTCCCCAGATCTGCAAGCTGAAAGCGGAGTACGACCGACGAGTCTCTCAGGCCGCTGGCCCTAGTGGAGGGGGAGCGGCGGGAGAGCAAGGGCTGGCCCTCGAGGAGAATGTCGCCGGGCCCTCGCGCCCCAAGAGAGCGAGACGGGGCGAGCAGCCGATAAACATGGCGACCAGCGCATGGTTCGGCGCAGCTCCTCTCAGCTCCATCGCGCAGGCTCGTCTTCCCTGCTGTGCCTCTCTCCTCTCTCACTCCTCCCTCAGATCCTCCAGGCGGTTAGGGAGGAACCTTGCGGCAAGTTCCGATGCCGAGTGATGTGCGAAAGCTTCTCCCCGCGGAAGGTGACTGGCCGTTGACGACTCCAGCCTGTGACCAGCTGGTCTTAGGCCTCCGAGTTTGTTCGGTGGTCACGGCTGGAGCGTCAGTATGTGTGTATCTTCGACATCGCCGTGAAGGACGCGACCGGCTCCCTCCTCGCCACCGTCGCCTACGAAGACTTCGAGGCAGACGCTCTCCCCCTTCTCATGCTATCATCATCGTTCTCTTCTCTCCCTCCTCCTATCGTCATCGTTCTCCTCCTCTTCTTCTCCTTCTCTGTTATCGTCATCATTATCATCATTCTCCTGCTCCTCCTCCTCGATGTTTGCCCTTCCTCCCCCCCCCCCACCCCCCCGCCCCCACCGCCTCCTCCTCCTCTCTCTCTCTCTC